>NC_079380.1:25339959-25394959 GCF_021018895.1 Seriola aureovittata
GAGACCTGAGACCTTAGACCTGCTACAGAGACCTGAGACCTGAGACCTTAGACCTGCTACAGAGACCTGAGACCTTAGACCTGCTACAGAGACCTGAGACCTGAGACCTTAGACCTGCTACAGAGACCTGAGACCTTAGACCTGCTACAGAGACCTGAGACCTTAGACCTGCTACAGAGACCTGAGACCTTAGACCTGCTACAGAGACCTGAGACCTGAGACCTGAGACCTGAGACCTTAGACCTGCTACAGAGACCTGAGACCTTAGACCTGCTACAGAGACCTGAGACCTGAGACCTGCTACAGAGACCTGAGACCTGAGACCTGCTACAGAGACCTGAGACCTGCTACAGAGACCTGAGACCTTAGACCTGCTACAGAGACCTGAGACCTTAGACCTGCTACAGAGACCTGAGACCTTAGACCTGCTACAGAGACCTGAGACCTGCTACAGAGACCTGAGACCTGAGACCTGCTACAGAGACCTGAGACCTTAGACCTGCTACAGAGACCTGAGACCTGCTACAGAGACCTGAGACCTGCTACAGAGACCTGAGACCTGAGACCTGAGACCTGAGACCTTAGACCTGCTACAGAGACCTGAGACCTGCTACAGAGACCTGAGACCTTAGACCTGCTACAGAGACCTGAGACCTTAGACCTGCTACAGAGACCTGAGACCTGCTACAGAGACCTGAGACCTGCTACAGAGACCTGAGACCTGAGACCTTAGACCTGCTACAGAGACCTGAGACCTGAGACCTGAGACCTGAGACCTGAGACCTGAGACCTGAGACCTGAGACCTGAGACCTGCTACAGAGACCTGAGACCTGAGACCTGAGACCTGAGACCTGAGACCTGAGACCTGAGACCTGAGACCTGAGACCTGAGACCTGAGACCTGAGACCTGAGACCTGAGACCTGAGACCTGAGACCTGAGACCTGAGACCTGCTACAGAGACCTGAGACCTGAGACCTGAGACCTGCTACAGAGACCTGAGACCTGAGACCTGAGACCTGAGACCTGAGACCTGAGACCTGAGACCTGAGACCTGAGACCTGAGACCTGAGACCTGAGACCTGAGACCTGAGACCTGAGACCTGAGACCTGAGACCTGAGACCTGAGACCTGAGACCTGAGACCTGAGACCTGAGACCTGAGACCTGAGACCTGAGACCTGAGACCTGAGACCTGAGACCTGAGACCTGAGACCTGAGACCTGAGACCTGAGACCTGAGACCTGAGACCTGAGACCTGAGACCTGAGACCTGAGACCTGAGACCTGCTACAGAGACCTGAGACCTGAGACCTGAGACCTGCTACAGAGACCTGAGACCTGAGACCTGAGACCTTAGACCTGCTACAGAGACCTGAGACCTGAGACCTGCTACAGAGACCTGAGACCTTAGACCTGCTACAGAGACCTGAGACCTTAGACCTGCTACAGAGACCTGAGACCTGAGACCTGCTACAGAGACCTGAGACCTGCTACAGAGACCTGAGACCTGCTACAGAGACCTGAGACCTGAGACCTGAGACCTGAGACCTGAGACCTTAGACCTGCTACAGAGACCTGAGACCTGAGACCTGAGACCTTAGACCTGCTACAGAGACCTGAGACCTTAGACCTGCTACAGAGACCTGAGACCTTAGACCTGCTACAGAGACCTGAGACCTGAGACCTTAGACCTGCTACAGAGACCTGAGACCTTAGACCTGCTACAGAGACCTGAGACCTGCTACAGAGACCTGAGACCTTAGACCTGCTACAGAGACCTGAGACCTTAGACCTGCTACAGAGACCTGAGACCTGCTACAGAGACCTGAGACCTTAGACCTGCTACAGAGACCTGAGACCTGAGACCTGAGACCTTAGACCTGCTACAGAGACCTGAGACCTGAGACCTGAGACCTGCTACAGAGACCTGAGACCTGCTACAGAGACCTGAGACCTGAGACCTGAGACCTGCTACAGAGACCTGAGACCTGAGACCTGAGACCTGCTACAGAGACCTGAGACCTTAGACCTGCTACAGAGACCTGATATCTGAGACCTGAGACCTGAGACCTGAGACCTGCTACAGAGACCTGAGACCTGCTACAGAGACCTGAGACCTGCTACAGAGACCTGAGACCTGAGACCTGCTACAGAGACCTGAGACCTGAGACCTGAGACCTGAGACCTGAGACCTGAGACCTGCTACAGAGACCTGAGACCTGAGACCTGCTACAGAGACCTGAGACCTGAGACCTGAGACCTGCTACAGAGACCTGAGACCTGAGACCTGCTACAGAGACCTGAGACCTGAGACCTGAGACCTGCTACAGAGACCTGAGACCTGCTACAGAGACCTGAGACCTGAGACCTGCTACAGAGACCTGAGACCTGAGACCTGAGACCTGAGACCTTAGACCTGCTACAGAGACCTGAGACCTGAGACCTGCTACAGAGACCTGAGACCTGAGACCTGCTACAGAGACCTGAGACCTGCTACAGAGACCTGAGACCTGCTACAGAGACCTGAGACCTGAGACCTGCTACAGAGACCTGAGACCTGAGACCTGAGACCTGAGACCTGAGACCTTAGACCTGCTACAGAGACCTTAGACCTGAGACCTGAGACCTGCTACAGAGACCTGAGACCTGAGACCTGCTACAGAGACCTGAGACCTGAGACCTGAGACCTGCTACAGAGACCTGAGACCTGCTACAGAGACCTGAGACCTGCTACAGAGACCTGAGACCTGAGACCTGCTACAGAGACCTGAGACCTGAGACCTGCTACAGAGACCTGAGACCTGAGACCTTAGACCTGCTACAGAGACCTGAGACCTGAGACCTGAGACCTTAGACCTGCTACAGAGACCTTAGACCTGCTACAGAGACCTGAGACCTGAGACCTTAGACCTGCTACAGAGACCTGAGACCTGAGACCTGCTACAGAGACCTGAGACCTGAGACCTGCTACAGAGACCTGAGACCTGAGACCTGAGACCTTAGACCTGCTACAGAGACCTGAGACCTGCTACAGAGACCTGAGACCTGAGACCTGAGACCTTAGACCTGCTACAGAGACCTTAGACCTGCTACAGAGACCTGAGACCTTAGACCTGCTACAGAGACCTGAGACCTGAGACCTTAGACCTGCTACAGAGACCTGAGACCTGCTACAGAGACCTGAGACCTGAGACCTGAGAGCTGCTACAGAGACCTGAGACCTGAGACCGAGACCTTAGACCTGAGACCTGAGACCTGCTACAGAGACCTGAGACCTGAGACCTGAGACCGAGACCTTAGACCTGAGACCTGAGACCTGCTACAGAGACCTGAGACCTGCTACAGAGACCTGAGACCTGAGACCTGCTACAGAGACCTGAGACCTGAGACCTGAGAGCTGCTACAGAGACCTGAGACCTGAGACCGAGACCTTAGACCTGAGACCTGAGACCTGCTACAGAGACCTGAGACCTGAGACCTGCTACAGAGACCTGAGACCTGCTACAGAGACCTGAGACCGAGAGCTTAGACCTGAGACCTGAGACCTGCTACAGAGACCTGAGACCTGCTACAGAGACCTGAGACCTGAGACCGAGACCTTAGACCTGAGACCTGAGACCTGCTACAGAGACCTGAGACCTGCTACAGAGACCTGAGACCTGAGACCTGAGACCTGAGACCTGAGACCTTAGACCTGAGACCTGAGAGCTGCTACAGAGACCTGAGACCTGAGACCTGAGACCTGAGACCGAGACCTTAGACCTGAGACCTGCTACAGAGACCTGAGACCTGCTACAGAGACCTGAGACCTGAGACCTGAGACCTGAGACCGAGAACTTAGACCTGAGAGCTGCTACAGAGACCTGAGACCTGAGACCTTAGACCTGAGACCTGAGAGCTGCTACAGAGACCTGAGACCTGCTACAGAGACCTGAGACCTGAGAGCTGCTACAGAGACCTGAGACCTGCTACAGAGACCTGAGACCTGAGACCTGAGACCTGAGACCTGAAACCTGAGACCTGAGACCTGAGACCTGAGATCTGAGACCTGAGACCTGAGACCTGAGACCTGAGACCTGCTACAGAGACCTGAGACCTGAGACCTGCTACAGAGACCTGAGACCTGAGACCTGCTACAGAGACCTGAGACCTGAGACCTGAGACCTGAGACCTGAGACCTGCTACAGAGACCTGAGACCTGAGACCTGCTACAGAGACCTGAGACCTGAGACCTGCTACAGAGACCTGAGACCTGAGACCTGCTACAGAGACCTGAGACCTGCTACAGAGACCTGAGACCTGCTACAGAGACCTGAGACCTGAGACCTGCTACAGAGACCTGAGACCTGAGACCTGCTACAGAGACCTGAGACCTGCTACAGAGACCTGAGACCTGAGACCTGCTACAGAGACCTGAGACCTGAGACCTTAGACCTGCTACAGAGACCTGAGACCTGAGACCTGAGACCTTAGACCTGCTACAGAGACCTTAGACCTGCTACAGAGACCTGAGACCTGAGACCTTAGACCTGCTACAGAGACCTGAGACCTGAGACCTGCTACAGAGACCTGAGACCTGAGACCTGAGACCTGCTACAGAGACCTGAGACCTGAGACCTGAGACCTTAGACCTGCTACAGAGACCTGAGACCTGCTACAGAGACCTGAGACCTGAGACCTGAGACCTGAGACCTTAGACCTGCTACAGAGACCTGAGACCTGAGACCTGAGACCTGCTACAGAGACCTGAGACCTGCTACAGAGACCTGAGACCTGCTACAGAGACCTGAGACCTGAGACCTGCTACAGAGACCTGAGACCTGAGACCTGAGACCTGAGACCTTAGACCTGCTACAGAGACCTTAGACCTGAGACCTGAGACCTGCTACAGAGACCTGAGACCTGAGACCTGCTACAGAGACCTGAGACCTGAGACCTGAGACCTGCTACAGAGACCTGAGACCTGCTACAGAGACCTGAGACCTGCTACAGAGACCTGAGACCTGCTACAGAGACCTGAGACCTGAGACCTGCTACAGAGACCTGAGACCTGCTACAGAGACCTGAGACCTGAGACCTGCTACAGAGACCTGAGACCTGAGACCTTAGACCTGCTACAGAGACCTGAGACCTGAGACCTGAGACCTTAGACCTGCTACAGAGACCTTAGACCTGCTACAGAGACCTGAGACCTGAGACCTTAGACCTGCTACAGAGACCTGAGACCTGAGACCTGCTACAGAGACCTGAGACCTGAGACCTGAGACCTGCTACAGAGACCTGAGACCTGAGACCTGAGACCTTAGACCTGCTACAGAGACCTGAGACCTGCTACAGAGACCTGAGACCTGAGACCTGAGACCTGCTACAGAGACCTGAGACCTGAGACTTTAGACCTGCTACAGAGACCTTAGACCTGCTACAGAGACCTGAGACCTGAGACCTTAGACCTGCTACAGAGACCTGAGACCTGAGACCTTAGACCTGCTACAGAGACCTGAGACCTGCTACAGAGACCTGAGACCTGAGACCTGAGAGCTGCTACAGAGACCTGAGACCTGAGACCGAGACCTTAGACCTGAGACCTGAGACCTGCTACAGAGACCTGAGACCTGAGACCTGAGACCGAGACCTTAGACCTGAGACCTGAGACCTGCTACAGAGACCTGAGACCTGCTACAGAGACCTGAGACCTGAGACCTGCTACAGAGACCTGAGACCTGAGACCTGAGAGCTGCTACAGAGACCTGAGACCTGAGACCGAGACCTTAGACCTGAGACCTGAGACCTGCTACAGAGACCTGAGACCTGAGACCTGCTACAGAGACCTGAGACCTGCTACAGAGACCTGAGACCGAGAGCTTAGACCTGAGACCTGAGACCTGCTACAGAGACCTGAGACCTGCTACAGAGACCTGAGACCTGAGACCGAGACCTTAGACCTGAGACCTGAGACCTGCTACAGAGACCTGAGACCTGCTACAGAGACCTGAGACCTGAGACCTGAGACCTGAGACCTGAGACCTTAGACCTGAGACCTGAGAGCTGCTACAGAGACCTGAGACCTGAGACCTGAGACCTGAGACCGAGACCTTAGACCTGAGACCTGCTACAGAGACCTGAGACCTGCTACAGAGACCTGAGACCTGAGACCTGAGACCTGAGACCTGAGACCGAGACCTTAGACCTGAGAGCTGCTACAGAGACCTGAGACCTGAGACCTTAGACCTGAGACCTGAGAGCTGCTACAGAGACCTGAGACCTGCTACAGAGACCTGCTACAGAGACCTGAGACCTGCTACAGAGACCTGAGACCTGCTACAGAGACCTGAGACCTGAGACCTGAGACCTGAGACCTGAAACCTGAGACCTGAGACCTGAGACCTGAGATCTGAGATCTGCTACAGAGACCTGAGTGAATGAATGGATGGAAGGGGCCACTGGGACGGGACCTCAGAGTGAGCTGCCCCATCGTCGCCATTTTGGCAGTATCTGACTCCGCCCCTAACTCCCAGCTAATCCAATATTAGTCAAAGAGGAGGGGCTTGTGTGGAGCTGGGACTTCTGTGCATGTGCTTAGTGACAATCATACGCTCACCCACCTGTCACTCAAAGAGGCCACGCCCTCAATCCTCCATAACTAAAACATAAACAGGTGAGTTATATAAACAGGTGAGTTATATAAACAGGTGAGTTATATAAACAGGTGAGTTATATAAACAGGTGTCATGAAGGAGGAAATTATCTCTAGAGACCAAAACAGTTTTTGTACCAGGCTGTAAACATGTTTATTTCTGCTGTAAAGTTGGACAGTTTAACATGGGAGTCTATGGGGACTGACTCACTGTTGGAGCCAGACTCTAGTGGTCGTTAGAGGAACTGCAGCTGCTGGTTTCAGGCTGGAGGTTGAAGCTTCATCATGATTCACTGCAGACAGCAGCTGACACTTCACATGTTGCTTCTACATTTGAACTTTTTAGCATTGTATTGGTTAGCGTTAGCATAACTGTTAGCGTTAGTAGAGAAATGACGCGCCAAACTGATTTCAGGTGAAACGAAGGAAACAGGTGACCAGTTTCCTGTGTCAGATAGATGACTGGAAACACACACAGGTCTGACACACAACAGAGGGAGGAGGAGGAGGAGGAGGAGGAGGAGGAATGGGAGGAGTGGGCAGGTAGCCCAGGAGGGAGGCCATCTGCTGCCCCGCCCTGCAGGAAACAGATGGACCCTGCTGGACATCCTGTTCCAGACTGAGGGGAGACCAACAAACTCCTCCAACCACAGAGAAGAAGAACACAACACAACACAACACAACACAACACAAACACACAACACCAACACAAACACAACACAACACAAACACAACACAACACAACACAACACAACACAACACCAACACAAACACAACACAACACAACACAACACAACACAAACACAACACAACACAAACACAACACAACACAACACCAACACAAACACAACACAACACAACACCAACACAACACAACACCAACACAACACAAACACAACACAACACAACACAAACACAACACAACACAACACAACACCAACACAACACCAACACCAACACAAACACAACACAACACAACACAACACAACACAACACAAACACAACACAAACACAACACAACACAACACCAACACAACACCAACACCAACACCAACACAACACAACACCAACACAACACCAACACAACACAACACAAACACAACACAACACAAACACACAACACCAACACCAACACAAACACAACACAACACAACACAACACCAACACAACACAACACAACACAAACACAAACACCAACACCAACACAAACACAACACAACACAAACACACAACACCAACACCAACCAAAACACAACACAACACCAACACAACACCAACACAACACAAACACACAACACCAACACCAACACAACACAACACAACACCAACACAACACAAACACACAACACCAACACAAACACAACACAACACAACACAACACAAACACAACACAACACCAACACAACACCAACACAACACAACACAAACACAACACAACACAACACAACACAACACAAACACACAACACCAACACCAACACAAACACAACACAACACCAACACAACACAACACAACACCAACACAACACCAACACCAACACAACACAACACAACACCAACACAACACACACACCAACACAACACAACACAACACAACACACAACACAAACACAACACAACACAACACAACACAACACAACACAAACACACAACACCAACACCAACACAACACAACACAACACAACACCAACACAACACAACACACAACACAACACAACACAACACAACACAACACAACACAACACAACACAAACACACAACACCAACACAACACACCACAAAAACACAACACAAAAACACAACACCAACACAACACCAACACAACACAACACAACACAACACAAAAACACAACACAAAAACACAACACCAACACAACACAACAACAACACAACACAACACAACACAACACAACACAAAAACACAACACAAAAACACAACACCAACACAACACAACACAACACCAACACAACACAACACAACACAACACAAAAACACAACACAAAAACACAACACCAACACAACACAAAAACACAAAACACAACACCAACACCAACACAACACAACACAACACAACACCAACACAACACAACACAACACAACACAACACAACACAAAAACACACACAAAAAACACAACACCAACACAACACAAAAACACAAAAACACAACACCAACACAACACAACACAACACAACACCAACACCAACACAACACAACACAACACCAACACAACACAACACAACACAACACCAACACAACACAACACAACACAACACCAACACAACACAACACAACACAACACCAACACAAACACCAACACAACACACCAACACAACACAACACAACACAACACAACACCAACACAACACAACACAACACAACACCAACACAACACAACACAACACAACACCAACACAACACAACACCAACACAACACAACACCAACACAACACAAACACAAAAACACAACACCAACACAACACAACACAACACAACACCAACACAACACAACACCAACACAACACAAACACAAAAACACAACACAACACAACACAAACACAAAAACACAAACACCATGAGAGACTTCAGCTGTAACAGACTGACTGAAGAGAATCTTTTTCATCTTGATAAAAACTGAACGTTGTTTGGTTTTGTGTTGTTTGTTGTCTGTTGTCTGTTGTCTGTTGTCTGTTGTTTGTTGTTTGTTGTGTTACATGTTCTGTGTTAACGTGACTCATTGTGTTATTTGGTGTAGTGTTTAGTTACGTTGTATCGTGGTTTAGGTATACGTCACGCGTGTTGTTGTGTTGTTATTATTTCATGTTGTTTTCGTACATTGTTTTGAACTGTCATTTTGTGTCATGTCTCTTCATGTTGTCTTGTTTCATGTCATTGAGTTTCTGTCCCTGTCATGTTGTGTTGTGTGTAACGTTGTGTATTTTTGTGTCATTTCCTGTTTGTTCATTCACTGATTTTTGTCTTTTCATGTTGTGTGTGTGTGTGTGTGTGTGATGTCATGTTGTGCTGGTGTGTATGTGTGTGTGTGTGATGTCATGTTGTGTTGTTATGTTCTAATCTACACTCACACCTCCTGAACCAGCGTTAGATTGATCTGTGAGCTGCTCCTCAGACTGGGTGGAGATAGTCACACACACACACACACACACACACACACACACACACACACACACACACACACACACACACACACAGATTTAATGAGACAAACACATTGACAACAGCAGAGCTCCAGCAGGAAAATGCAGCGTCAGACCAAGAGACGGAGGAAGAGGAGGAAGAGGAGGAAGAGGAGGAGGTGTCTGACAGAGGAAAAGATGGTGGATGAAAAAGATTAAATCAGTGATGACAGAGATGTACAGACGGAGGAGAGAGGGGGAGACGTCGGGGAGAAAGCTGGAATATAAGGCAGATAAATAAAACACAAACAGATAAACTCACCTTTCTCTCTCCCTCTCCCTCTCTGACTGTTGTCATGGCACGTCTCCCCCTCTCGCTCTGCCTCCCCCACCGGCTGGCTGAGGAGGACAGCGTCTCCCAGGGTTCCACGGGGCCTCGCTCCAGGCCAGGCGACGGTCTGAGCTGCGGCTGGAGGATTGTGGGCGCTGTAGTTTCCTCTGTCAGGACTCTCAGGCTCGTCTCTGCTGACGGCTGCAGGCAGAGCGACGCTGGCTCACCGCTACTCAGCAGAATACTGCAGCCTCCATCTGAAACAGCAGCACCAAGGACAGCTGAGCCAGACTGAGGAGGGGGAGGAGGGGGAGGAGGGGGGAGGGGGGGCAGGGAGGACGGAGAGATGACTGGATACAAGAGACAGAGGGAGGGAGGAAAAGAGACAAAGTAAAAATGATTATTATATATCAAATGATGTATATAATGATGTATAATCCATATCAGTATGTTTAAAATGAAAAATTCATCAAGAAAAAAACTGATCAATAAAACAAAGAATTGAAAATCGGGCAGAATAACAAATAAATACTGAAAATAAAAATGTTGAGAATGTAAAATATTTCCAGATCCAGTAGATCCAGATTATAATAATAATAATAATAATAATAATAATAATAATAATAATAATAATAATGATAATCATCATCAAATTGCTCAATATAATAAAATCATCTAAAAAAAAATCCCAATTAATGAGTAAATAATACAAAATGTATTTAACAAAATAAATAAATAGGTAACAAAAGGAGGTTTAAAAAACAAAGGAAAAAACAAATAAGTCTGAGAAATCAGAAATGTTTCAAGCCTCGGATGAATGTCTGTTCATCTTTTGTCTCTACAAGAAGTTTCTGTTCTTCACCTACACGCTGCTCCTCACACCTCCCTGCACTCCACTCCCTCCTCGCTCTCGCACTTTTCTGGGTGTCCGGCCAAATTATGATAATAATAATTAGTATTATTATAATCTGGATCTGCACCAAACTGTCCATCTCAACACAGTTAATCTGTCTGATTGTTTACATCAAGATTCAAACATCATTTCTTGAGAAATGTTCTGTTTCACCATGTTGAGGAAAGTGATCCGCCCCTTTAACTGCATCAGCACCAGAGTTTAATGAGCTCTTGTCTGGCATGTGACACACCCCTCCAAACAAACAAACAAACAAACAAACAAACAAACAAACAAACAAACAAGATAAAAGAGGAGTCTGATGAAAGGAAGAAAGAGACTAGTGAAGCGGTTTTAGGTTGTCGACCTTAAGTGAGCTTGGGTTTTAGTAGGACAAGAACTGACTGAAGAAGGGCGGAGTCAGACACTGCCAAGATGGCGACGGTGAAGCAGCTCACGCTGAGCTTCAGGAACCTGTGGGTGACGTATCAGCAGAATCGGCCATCTTTCATTTTTTATTATCTCAAAAAATCCAAACAGAAAAAATGAAACAATAGTTACATGATACTAACATTAAAACAATCCTACACCAGCGTAACCCCCAAACAATATCAGCATCAACAACATGTTAATCTGCTTGAACCTCGGCTGCTCTCTTCGAACACAAATAACATCCAGTGTTAATACAGCAGTAACAGCAGCAGCACAAATACTGAAGCAAATCTAAACAAAATGGTGTTTTCTCCTTCTGCTTTCCTCTTTCTTTATATTGACAGATATTCGGGTCGGTTGGTTGGTTTGAGGAAATCTGGTTGTTCATAATTGTTTTCTTTGTGACTGTATACGTAATGAAAGTTATTTTTATTTTTAATGGAACTGTGTTAAAGTCATATACATCTCCCAGGATGCATGTTTGAGATGAGAGTAGAATGGATATATTAGTATTGATCATTGATTGCTTGGTTATTCCAAACCTAAATCTGCAGTATCACTCAGTCCCAGCTTTCCCTAAATCTAACACAGCGTTTTACGTTTTATGTCTTTTGAGCGGGGGGCGAGGCCAGGCCGGAAAATATCCGTCAGTTTATCCACTGGTGGAGCTTCACTACAGCACGGAAACCGCCGGAACCAAATGACAACAGGTGTTGAAGTGGAGCAGGTATCACGTGTCAGTGAAACCGTTTGTCTGCAGAAGCCATGAGATCGCTGGAAGTACTGCTTTCATCTTAATCTGCTTCACTCCACCTGCTGCCGTAGCTATCTGCTCGGTAAGCTAGCCGCTCGGTAAGCTAGCCGCTCGGTAAGCTAGCCGCTCGGTAAGCTAGCCGCTCGGTAAGCTATCCGCTCGGTAAGCTAGCCGCTCGGTAAGCTATCCGCTCGGTAAGCTATCCGCTCGGTAAGCTAGCCGCTCGGTAAGCTAGCCGCTCGGTAAGCTAGCCGCTCGGTAAGCTAGCCGCTCGGTAAGCTAGCCGCTCGGTAAACTAGCCGCTCGGTAAACTAGCCGCTCGGTAAGCTATCCGCTCGGTAAGCTAGCCGCTCGGTAAGCTATCCGCTCGGTAAAGTTAACTCCTCATTTAAACTTCCACTGAGAGAGTGAGCTCTGTAGGTTTGACTCTTCCTGTTTTCAAATCTCACCTTCAAACTTGCCTACTCTCTTTAACTCTGGCACCAGTGCCTCATCATATTTACTTTATACATTTACATTTATAATTTATTCTGTATATTATGCCTTGTACTTGATTATTTTGTATTTTATGCTTTGTACTATTTTTACTATTTTTTTTTCTTTTACTGTGCGTTGTAAGGTGTTTTTGATTAATACATAAAATGTATTACGTGCCTATAAATAAAATTTATTATTATTATTATTATTATTATTATTATTATTATTATTGATATGTTTAATTGTTTACACTAATATTGTCTGTAACTGTTTAATTCTAATTACATGTCTGATATTTGTACTGTGTTAATAGAACAAAATGACTTTAATGTCACTGAGAGTTTGGAAATTGAACCAGAGAGAAACAAATAATTTTATATATATATTGAGTGTTTACATTCAGCCCTCTCTGATGTTATGATCTACTTCAGTGGTTCCCAACCTGTGGGCCGGCGAGGTATTGCAAGTGGGCCGACAAATTATTTGCAAAAACAGTCCAAATTACTGTACACAATATACAGTTTATTACACTGTATATAAATAACGTTTTAAAATAAAATGAACATGAACAATTTTAAATGTTCATAGTTTTTTCCCCTTTGTATTAAAGCCTATCAATATGATGAGTCAGTGATGGTGAATTTTTATGTTGCCGCCACTGGACCAAATTCTTTACTTGTTTTCTACCTCAGTCTGATTGTGTGCTAAAAGATTAAGAGAATCAAAATGGAGAGGTGGTTAGCAACAGGAAGAGTTAACGGGAAAAAGAGTTAGGAGACAAAGCAAAAAAGAATAGATTTCAGTTCGGTCATTATCATATAGAAGGTATTATTTGGCCTGTGTGTTGTTATGGGGTTGGATGTTATGTACAACATTAGGAACTGAGATGAAATGCAAAGGAAAGCAGAGCAGAGACTAAAATCCTATTTGTTAATGCAGCTCAGCTCTTTGATGGAGGCAGAAGATCCAATGGTTCCAGTAGATGGTGACACCCTCAGCTTGGTTTCCAGGAAGCTGGATCAACATCTGCTCTGAGGTAGGATCGTACCAGTCACCTGGACTGGTACCAGCTCCAACACACAATATACAAAGAGTGCACCTGACTCATCAGACCTCCATCTGATCTGAACTCAAATCTGGCAAAAAGATTAAATGACAGTGTTTTTTTGTGGAGAATCACGATCTGCATTCTGTTTCCGCCCTGATTTTATTTTGCCAATTTCTGCCAATTTGACACTTTTACGGTTGTTTGTCCGCTCGCTGCTGCTCTTCACCTACAATCCTGTCTTGTGTTCACTGACTGTCACAACCAACCCGATTTTTTGCTTAGTTCATCTGGTGTCTTCATTTGGATATTGCTGTTATTTATTTATGAGGTGCTTTAATTTGAAAGTTCAGTGTCTGCCCCAGCTTGTCCTTCCTCCTGCAGCAGGTCTCTGTCCTGCAATCAGACTGTAACTCCACCGTCTTGGACTTCAGCTGGTGACGGTGGTTCTTGTTCTGAAACAGAAAAGACTTGATTAAATTTATTTGAACGGATTAAATGTTGTAGTTTATAGTTGATTCGTTTTGTACGATTTATCTTTTATCTTTTTTTAACAACATCGGATGACTGAGGAGCTGCTGGACACATTTCTTGACAGAAACTCTTACAGAAGTAAAATCCAAATGAAATCCAGCTGGTTTACTTCTGCTACAACCCAGCCGTGCTTCTGAACAGGTTTGTTAGCACTGCTCATGCACAGATTGCTAGTTGTTAGCATGCTAACTTCATTAGAAAAAAGACGTGATAGAGACAAGAGTTAACATTGCTGTTAGTTTAAACCTCTGGAGACAGATGTTGGTGAGTAATGGAATGAAGTTTGATGCTGAAAACACAATGTTTCTTCAGGACTGGTGAGTAAACATTTGCTAATGCTAACGTGAGCTATGTAGCAATAGCAGAATCTTAAAAACAGCTCCTCTAAGTTAAGTAACTATCTAGCTAATACACTTAACCTAAGTACCGCAGAGTTTGAGAAATAGATTGTCAGATGTTCACGAATTAATGCTAATGTTAGCTAGTTTCTGACTTTTGCATGAAGTTACAGTTTAGCTAACTTGACTAATTTTAGCTAGCTAAAGCTAACGTTTGCCATACCTAACACTTGCAAACTAAAGTTAGTTAGCTGATAACGCGCCTTTTCATTTCTGATGTTAGCTTGTCATTTCATTACCAACATAAAATGTAATTTATCAATAATAACTAACACTGGTGCTCGCGTCCTCATTAAAGTCGGGGCTCCTGTGGGTCAGACAAGGCAATGGAGACACTGTAGGTTAATGTAAGTAGCTAGCTAGCTTGTTTAATACACTTTACTTTCTTACCTTCAGAATTTCTGAATTAGATTTTGTCAAGTATCTATGAATGAACGCTAATGTTAGCTAGCTTCTAACTTTTAGCTTAAGTTACAGTTTAGCAGTTTAGAATGAACTAAAGCTAAAGTTTGCTATACCTAGCATCAGCTAACTATTGCTAGCTATCTGATAGCGTGTCCTTTGATTTACAGTGCTGGCTTGGTGGATTAGTTGTTTTAGAGATATGTTTCGACGTCAATACAGAGTTTATTATTTCCTGTTAATTGCCTTTGTGTGTCTGTGGTGGTTTAGTTATTTTTAACTCTTGTTTATATATTTTAATTTTTAATATGTTTAAATCTTTTTTATATTTCTTTCTAAAAAGAAATAGACACATGAGCCTGTTTTCATTTAGATTTAAAGCAAAAGTAAGTAATACAGACGTATAAGATTTAGTATAAACAATATTAGAAGATAATTTTACCAATGTCCTGATGTTAAAGTCACATCAGCCTCACTGAGCTGCTGGTGTGGCTGTAGTTTCTCTTCCAGGTGCTGTGTTCTTTGTAACACCTGAGTCTGAATCAGCCAATAGAAACCAGGAGTCTCAGACTTCATCTCCTCTCAGTGAACTAACCTGTGACCATCTGCAGCAGGTAAGACAACACAATCATTTTCAGCTCAGGTGTCGCTCTGTTTCTCCTCACTTACTTCAGCTCATTACACACAACATGTGAGTGAGAGGAAAGTTTCACTGTTGACTGTGGAAACTTGAAGACTGAGTCCAGATGTTCAGGACATTAATAATAATATTCAGTCTGAGCAGCAGCAGCTTGAACCTTTTCATGTCATCCTAAAAGCACTGTGTCTGAAATATTTTGCTGTTTATTATTGCATACAGAAATCAGAGGTCTGCTCTCTGACTCTGTTTTTTTATACAAAATAGTGAGCATGTCCGTCGGAGCTGAGCCACCTGCTGCTGCCTCGTCTCGACTGATGTGTTTGACTCTAGTTGCTGCTTCAGGGTCGAGAAGCAGAGGAAATCAGTCAGACAGACCTGTTGATTTCCAAGTGAAACATAACAACAGAGTGTAAGGACAAGAGGCCCAGCAGTTCAAAACACATTTTCCATTACACAGGAAACATTTAAACTAACAATGACTTCGACTCATTTCCCTTCTCAGTTTTATTATATTTCCCAAAATATTACTGGAATGTAGAAGTTGAAATAAAAACTTGTTAAAAGAAGTTAGTGGAACTTGAAAAGCTGCACATAGAAATACAGAGTGAGTCTTCACAGAGTCGAGAACAGGAAGTTCAGGTAGGTGTGGTAGAAAATGCAGCGATGTGTGACATCCTGCACATTTACTATAAAATTAAGACCTGTGGTTTACCGGAATCCAAGACTACTTAATGATGGTGCCAAAGGTTTGCGAGGATTATTGTTCATCACGATCTGGACAACAATATTCAGAATTTAGATCTGAACTTGTTCTACCAGATGTTTCTGTTTCAGTCATACTGATCAAGAGTGGAGTGAGAAAGTCATCCTCAGCAGGGAAACACAAGGCCTCATACCTAAAGAACAAAATAGATTGATTGTGAATTATATTCACAACAGACTCAAGGTTGTTTGTACTGTTTTATAAAAGGTAGGATTTTAGTCGTGTGCGACTGTCTGCAGATATTTCGTCTGTCATCCAGGGTTAGTGTTCGAATAAACTAGAATCTGAACTGACAAGACTGTCTCACGAATAATCTTTAATCTCTAATTCGACCTGCAGCCCTTTGCTGCATGTTTTCCTCTCTCTCTCTCTCCAGGAATAAAGGAAATAAAGATCTGCCTTCCTGCAGACAATGTGGATAATAATCTTTTGTATTGCAGTAGTATTCTCAGTTAGTAGTTGCTAGTAGATCACAACAACATTAATAATAACTCGATGATTTAGGTATGTTTTTTTTTTTTTAACAAATGTACCTTTATGTGCGTTTCTTGTTTTCAAGAAACAAGTCATCCAATTCGAAATTATGGCCAGTTTGCCTCGGAGTTACTGGGCCACAAGTTTACAATTACATCTTTATGTTCACCAGTTAAATTCATGATTAATTAAGATTAATTTGATGTTTTTCATGTTATTTTTTCCACTGAAAACAGAACTAGAAGTATGTACTGTAATGTGAGTTTTGGCTGCTGGTACACCCCCATGTGATATGATATCTATCACTCTGATGTTGGTTCTGAACCAATCTGCTCTGATTTTACAGATATTTAACAAATGTAGGTCCAGATGTTTTTTATTGACAAAAAAGCTTCAGTTTTTATTTACATGGCAATTTTCAAACCCAGTTACAAAAGCAATACAGATAACGTAGAGGTTAAATCTGTGACTTTTTCATGACCGACACTTCCACATTTAAATATTAGTAGACCACAGTGGTTTCTAATACACTTTCTCTTTCACTACAAACTTCAATCACACAGTTTTGAAACGATCGAGAGAAAAAGAGAAACTAAAAATCACGTCCTGTTTTCAGCTACTTAAAGCAGAGCTGAACGGTAAGTGTCAGACCAGAGTCTTTCCTCAGCACTTCAAAGTAGGTGAGACGATGAACGTACGTTTTCAGTTCATCATCTCTTTACCACTGGACTTCTCTTTTGAACACAGTTTCTATAAAATATTAACTTTGCTATAATACAAGTGATATTTTAGAATTGGTTTTCATAAATGAGGTTTTCCAGTGGTGTTCAAGGTTTTCACATCTGTGCTCATCAGTTTTTCTGACTCCTCTCTGTCTGTCTGTTAGAAAACGACACGACTTACTGACAGGGTTCATTCTTACTAGTGTTTTTTTCTTTGTAAAATACAGACACATTATTAGCAACTTGCAGGGACTTTAACTTTCTGATATTTCTCTTTACTCCAAGAGTTTTTTCCACATCTCTGATTCCTTCATTCAATTTTTATCTGACTTTCTTGTAGACTTGCTGATCTGAACATGGATATTGCCGACACACTCATAGATAAAATCTCCTCCTGGGTGCAGCTTCAAAGCGACTGTGCAGACAAGTTGAAGAAACTGGCCACTGAGCTGGAGGAACACAAGCAGATTGTTAACATCACTAAGGTTGTTGGGAGCTCAGTGTCTGTAGGTGGTGCAGCTGCAGTGACAGCAGCAGGTATAATAACCCTCTGTACTGGAGGGGCAGCGGCACCTCTTCTATTTGTAGGAGCAGCAGCAACAGGGGCTGGTTTGGCTACTAATGTGGGTGCTGATGTTGCTGATGCTATCATGTCAAGTTGCACCTTGAAAGAGGCTAAGCAGATTTCAGAGGAGACGGAGAATCTTAAAAACGAAATCCAGAAACTCATGGAATCACTGACAAATCAACAGCAGGATGATGATCATCTTCATCCTGGAGAACATGTCATTGAGCAAATTCTGAGAGCAATGGCTCAACGCGATGGACTGATACTAAAGAAAAAAATCAATTTGATGAAACTGGTGTCTGACGACCTCAGGGACGGACAAAGATTTAGACACTCTGAAAAACTCTGTCCTTGAATTGTCACTCCTTCCAGAATTTGTAGGAGAGATGGCCTTAAAAGAAATTACCAAAGTAGGAATGCAAAAAGCAAGGAATCACATGATCAAAAAAGGTGTCCGCAAGGCAGCGACTTCGATGGGACTGAAAACAACAGCTAAAGTAATTGGGCGAGTAAGTATAAAAGAAACTTTCACCATTGAACATAGAGTTGGGAATATTGTTTTACCTGCAGCAAGTCAGGGTCCATTTCATATGGCACTTCAACTCATCCAGATAGTCTGTAAATTAGCATAGCATTAGTGTATAGTTGGGGTTAAGCTCGTTCTCTTTGTAATGTGGTCATTCAGGGTCATATGTTTAACTCTCTGTGTTATATTGTGTCATATTAACAGACTTATCTAAAAGCTTTACAGTTGTTTGCCCTGGAAGGGAAGAACATCTGTATTCTGATAAAGTTTCCATATTAATCTGCAGCTTCACAGAACTGTTCTTGAGACTTGACTCAGACTGTGAACATGTCAGGTCGCTGGTGATGTCGCTGATTACATCAACAACATATTCATATTTTACTACAGTTAATAATAAACTGGACAAAGAAGAATCTTATAAATGAGATAAAATGAGAGATGTTATATGCAGCAGTTAGTGGCAGAAGTTTCAATCTTTGCTTTGTAGTTAAACATTTATGATTATTATATTATATTATATTGTCAGAACTCTGAACATGACGAACACTGAACTAACAAAGCTAGGACTGGGACGATTATCCAACGTGATCGACGTTGTCGATTATAAAAATTATTCGACGTCGAATTTTAGTGTCGACGCGTCGTGTAAAACCAAACAGGGAAAATGTTCTTAGAACAGAACCGGAACTTTCTAATGGGGCCGTTTATATCCATCGTCTTTGGTTTACCCGGATACAAGCGCAGCGCACGGACTGGGACAACGCGGTGACGTAATTGAAGTCATTGACTACGTGAATGATTTGCGTCTGTGTAATCTATTTGAACAACACGGCGGCGTCTACCAGCAGCACGACGGAGCGCGTGGAGCAACACGCGGCAAAAAGGCTCGTGCACGGTCCTGCAGAGTTTGGGAAAACTTTAATCTTGACACCAACAGTGCGGTAGACTGCAGACTCAGCAAAGTGCATGTGACATATCTCTCTAGCACGAGAGTCATGCACGAGCACATGAAGAGGAAACACCCTGGTGCAGTGTGTGTGTTGGACGGGGCAAATTGTTATATTAAATGACTAACTGGAAAATAATTGCAATAAAATTACTGTTGGGTTAATAAAAAAACTAATCGTTAGATTAGTCGAATAATTGAAAAAATAATCGCTAGATTAATCGTTTAAAAAAATCATCGTTTGGGACAGCCCTAAACAAAAGTACAACACATGGGTTCAACAAAATCAGCTGCATGAAAAATCTCCACAAAGTTGATTCACTTGTGACGGCAACAACTATAAACTTCACAAAGGTCAGATTTTCTGCAGCAGTTTATTAAGTCGCATCATAAGATGGTTTTTAATATTTTTATCAGTGTGACTCGTCAACACAGTTCATGCAGTAAATCCAGGCTTTCCTTCACTCATTCATTCTAAAATGTTCATTCTCAGGTCGGCGGCGGAGCGATCGACCTTCTGTTCTCAGTTCCTGAGCTGATCGACAGTGTTCACAACCTCGGGGCGTGTGACAGCGAAGTCAGTAAGAACCTGAAACACAAGGCCGAGGCCACGAACACCACTTCAGAGGAGATGAACAATATCGAGTGAGTCTTTGAAAGTGTTCATCATTGTGATAGAAAAGAAAATAGCATCTCATGAGGGTTTCTCTGGGTTTTCTGTCAATCTTCTGAGACACATGGAACAACAGTTACATCTGCATCTCCTCAAGCCTCATTTTCCAACATTTATAGTAACCAGGACAGATGTTTCCCAGCAGAGCTCTCAGGGCAGTCAACACATGTAGTCCACAGAGATCCCCATCATAGCCTGGGAAGACTGCAGCATAACAGTTTAGTGCTTACATTAAAAATAGATATTAAATCAACAAAGAACTAATCTATATCTATATTGACACTCACACTCTCAGTTTATTAGGAACAGCAGGTCCAAGAACCGGTCAGAACCTTCATGGAGATGTTGAGTTTGTGATCAGACTGGATTAAACAGGAGCTGATTCAACTGTGCCATGTTATATTGACAGGTGTTTCTATTATTTTGTCCACCCCATTCAAATCAATGAAGGGAGGTTAAACCACAGACACACCTCTCTGTATAATGTAATACAGCAGCACAGCAGCACAGACGACATCCTGATCACACAGGTGAGTCAACACCTGTGAAACAGTCTGAACACAAACTGAACATCATAATGAAGGAGGATTTATCGCAGGACTGTTGATGCGACTGATTCAGTTTGACCTGGTGTTCACACACATTTCATCTTCTTCTATGTTTTTCCGTCCATTACTGATAAGTCTACACCCTCTCATGTACGTTCATTCCCATGGTTTATTGTAAAAGGTGTGATGAAAACAGCATCTGGTGACTTGCAGGGAAATATATTAACATGGACAAAACGCTGCGACTGAGATGCCTCTTTTCCTGTGCACTTACAGGGAGCTGTGTCAGAGGTTAGCTGACAGGAAGTGAGGAAGTGGTTGTGTTTGCAGAGATGAAACACAGAGGTAAAAAGACGTTAGTTACAACAGACGGCTCTGTATAAGCGGCTCAGGTTCTGTTATTCAGCGAGAGACTTCTACGTCCTACATCAGATCTGTCTTTCGTGCACGAATGAACCAGCCAAACTCAGGTGTTGACTTGTTGGTCTGATTCGTACACTTTTCCATCTCTCTGTCACAAACAATCATCTTTTCAGTTGCTTAAAGTTTGTACTGTGGATCCATTGTTTGTAATATATTTGATTTGTAAAGCACCTTTCATATAAGAAATGCAAAGTGCTTCACAACAAAGAGATTGCAGCACATGAAAAAGACAAAAGGAACATAAGCTGTCATGTTAAAATACTGTGAAGCATTAATATAAAATCAGATTGAATAATAATAAAATAATAATGTCAAAATAATCAATAAAATAAATAATTAAAATAAGTTAAAGATTACATAGAAAGCATGAAATCAGTAAGATGACTTATGACTGCTTTAAACCAATGAGATGCGTTTCTTCTTTGAGCTGCTGTCCTGACTTTGTTAATGACTAAAATGAATAAAATGTTGATTTTATGTCACCTGCCATCTCCCATCTCTCATTCTCACCCAGGAGGTGTTGTTTCTAATGGAAGGTCCAGCACCTTGAGACATAAATGTGGACACACATTGTCTTCTTGGTGTCTTTGCAACAACATGCATCATTTTCCACCGTCAGTGTCCGATGTAACACTTCTCCTCCAAAAATGCTCCAAGTTTTGCCACATAAACTGATAAGTAGACTTGACGGCCTGAGTAACCATGGTCCTCAGAAAAGACTGGACAGACACACGAAGTTCTGTCTTGTGTGGCTTTGAGATTTAAGTGACTGCGTTCTTCTTTATTTGAACTGGAGATCAGGTTCTTTTCAAACATCTTAGAACTAGTCTGTAGCAGAGGAGCTGGTTGTTGGACCTTGAAATGCTTTCGTCTGTCAAGATGCATGGACTCTCTGCCAGTTGCCATAACAAATATCCCTTTGTCTTCCTCAATTAGAAATATTGGCTCTGTGACCGTCTCGTGTCCAGTTCATGCTTTTTAGGGGAGCTGAGGTGGAAAAGCTTGCACTACATGCTGGACGCTGAAAGGACTGGCTTCCATTTCACATGTGCCAATTTGACATGTCATGTGAATACACCACAAAAACCCACTGCAGTGTGGACACGATAAAGTTGTTAACTAAAATACACAAAACCTATTCCCTCACCATTTGTCTCATTACAGGATGAATACATTTGTGTAACATTAATATAATGAAAACAACTGCATCAATTCAGATACATTTTTATTTTATTTTAATTTTAATTTTTGGGGATTGATTATGTTTTATCTTATTTTAAAACTTTTGAGGGATTCTTTTCCAGAAGCATCAAGCATGTCCACTGATTTAACTTACAGTAATGACAACAATTCTCATTTAGGGTCCAGCCTTACCCCTAAATGTGACAAAAACAAGTTGCCCCAAACATCTGTAGTTGGATAGAGTGCTATAACCCACAGCAAAAAGCAACTAAATAAATACCAGATTCATGATAAAATGAATGTACTGGTTTTTGTGAACATAAAGCCGCTGTCAACAGAAGCCTGTGTTCAAACAAGAATATGAGCAGTAGATTTAGTAATTTATCCATTGACTTTAAAATGTGGTTTTGCACATAGACACTACGTCACTGATTTGACCATTTTAAGGTGATTGTTTTCCGAGTACTTCCTCTGTTTTGTTGATTTGCATAGTGGGACACTGCCAGTGACTTGGGTTTGTCAGCTTCAGCTGATGGTGATGTGATGTGCAAAAAGTCTCTACGGGAATACTGACAACGAATGTGAAAAAATAAACATACCAAGAATCACACATGCCACAATTAGCAGATTACCAGCTATGGTTGCCTAATTCTGGAGAACTGTAAATGGACTTTGGTGATATGGTTTGTTTACAGGTGGTTTACCTGCAGCCATGGCCAGAGAGGTGGTCGCTCACTGGACTGGATACAAACCCTGCTGCATGTTTTCCATTAACAAGTATAAGGCTAAAAATAATAGTAATTTAGATAAAACAGATCTGTTCGATTTGTTTTCATTTCTTTACTTTACAAAAGACAGAAAATATCATGCAGTCATCATTTAGGTTTCTGTTTTTGTTGTCAGGCAACTGTACATCCCTAGAAAAGATCCAGAAGCCATTCTGTGACTATTTCTGTCTGACAACAAAAACGTAAACATATGTTAATGAAAATATCTGTATTGTACAATATATCTATAGATCTATATAGATCTATAGATATATATGAGAATACAGACAGTTTGAAGCAACAGAAAGTTTGTTTTTGTAGCATTAATGAAAATGGTAAGAACCAAACTTAGTAAAATAAATGAGTGAAACTGGAACAGCAACATTTTGAAATTCAGTCTTCACAGAGTTCACACCCCGCACAGGTGTTTGATCATTAGACTAGTTCAGTTAAGCATGTGGTTTACAGCAATCCAAAACTACTTTCTGACAGTCCAAAAGGTCTGGAGATTTTCATCATGAGCTGAAGAACAAACATAAATAAAGATAAAATGTAATTTAGATAAGACACAAGATGTTTGTTTCACTAGTTAAAACCAGCTGCAACAGTAAAATGTTGCCGACACATAAACATATGAATAATAAAGATTTAGTAATATAATTTAATATTATATCTAACAGTATAACACTCACAGGGGAACTTGTCTTTTGCAGGTCTTTTGTTTATAATATATTCTGATATTGCACTTGCTGCCGCGGTGCAAAGTTGTCTCGTCGTCTCCTAGCGACGCTTATCCTTCTAGCTTATTGTCATGTATTTATTATATTTTAAAATGTGTAGTAGTCATTTGCTGCCTGAGTTTCTCCTTCAGGCAGCAGTTGAGTTGAGTTCAGGTTGGTGCAGGTTTGTAGCACTCACCACCTAAAGCTAAACTCTTTCACACTATTTGGGGGTGTAATGCTTTCTATTACATGCTTATATTGCTTTATATGGCTGGCAGTTAGTTTGGTTACGTGAAAGTATGGAAGCTTTCGTCAGTGTCAGACTTTGAATTTACGTCTGCCATACAAATATTGCCCTGGTTCACCTTCACTTCTCTTGAAGCCTGAAGAGCAGATGAATCCAAGCCTGCATGTTGCAAACCTCCAGCTGCTCTGCTCAAGCTGCTCTGCTGGACTACACAGGTCAAATGTCACCCGTATCAACTTTGATATTAATATAAGAACATAAATACAATTGACAGTAAGATCTTATCTGTTTGAGTCATGTGGTTTCTTTATCTTCACATTGTTGGGGATTTTCATAATGAAACATTAACTGTGTTAAACAGTTTCTCTTTCACTTTTGGGAGCCTTAAATACGCCCGAGTATGAAACAGTTGGTACAAAGTGGAATTGTTGCCTCATGCTCTCGCACAGCAACGAACGACGAACCTGAACGTTTCATCAGACTTTTGTAATTTCTCAACACAACTCCAAGTGACACTCTAAAGCAGGTGAGATGAAAAAAACTTTGATTCATGGTCTTTTTTACTTGCAAATATGATGTATTTTTCTATATTGCATTTACTCTTCAAAATTATGGATTCAGAATATCACAAATGATCATTTCATTCACATTTGAACCAATTGGTACCAAAATAAGGTACTGTAGGGTACCGGTACCGAATTCCAGATACTGGTATCCAGCGGTACTTTTTTCAGTAATTTACTTTTCTCTTTAATAAGAAAAATGTCATTTCAGTTGTATAAACTGTCCAAACTTTAAAACAATTAATGCACCACACAAAGTAAAACCCCCTCACCTCCCACTCCCCTCCTAAACCTGTTCCTACAACCTCCAGCCATGATGTTGTCACTACTGCTGTGCTTGCTCAGTGCAATAATGTAGTATGCAATTCATGTAATATTGGTTTGATACTTGGGTTTTAGAAAAGCTAAAAAGTCTCACAAAGGTAGTAAAAAAATCAAATTCACTGAGTTCTTCTCTGGCCCATTCACCATCCCAAATCAGTTCAGGCCCTTTTGTGTAATCCTGCTGACAAATCAACAGACAAAGGTGAGAACAGAGAAGGTTTTTATTTTCCAAAAAATCTTTAAGTTGCTTATTAACAACTTTGTTCTGTCTAGTAGACCTGCCGACCTCTCAGTGTGATCTCAACATGGACGTTGCCGACAAGCTCATAACTAAAATCTTCTCCTGGGTGGAGCTACAGAAGAAAGGTGCACAGAAGTTGAAGAAACTGGCCACTGAGCTTGAGGAAACTAGGAAGAATGTTAACGTCAGTAAGGTTGTTGGGAGCTCAGTGTCTGTAGGTGGTGCAGCAGCACTGACAGCAGCAGGTGCATTAACCTTCTTTACCGCAGGGTTAGCAGCACCTCTTCTAGTTGTAGGAGCAGTAGCAACAGGGGCTGGTTTGGTTACTAATGTGGGTGCTGATATTGTAGATGTTGTGGTATCAGGCTTCACCATGAAAGAGGCTGAAGAAATTGCAGAGACGATCCAGAATCTGGAAGAGGGAATCCAGAAACTCATGAAGACATTGGCAGAAGAAGGGAAGAAGAGAGAACAACAGGCTCGGGCCTACGGAGATATTACTCCAGAAAATTATGTCGTGGAGAAGATTCTAAGGGCAATAGCAAAATGCAATGGACTGGAAGTGAATGATAAGATCAGTTTGCACAAAATGGTATCTCATTGGATCAAAACAAAGAACTTTGAGACAAACGTAGCTTTGATTATTCTCAGCAGGGCAGCACAGGGTCTTGCCCTGCTTGGAAAACTTCTCATAGAAGAAATCGCAGAGGAGATTTTCATAGAAACTGCTAAAAAAACAGGAAAAAAAGTGATTTCAAAGGGAGTCTCCAAAGGCGCCACTTCTACAGCAGCTAAAGGTGCTTCTAAAGCAGCTGCTTCCATGGCACCAAAAGTAGCAGCGAAGGCAGTTGGACGTGTAAGTATCAACCATTCAAATCAACATTGGGATCATATTCTAGCCCTGACACAGGGGAACACTGTTTTCTGCCTAAATAATTAAAAAACATATGTAGAGTCATGGATAGAGAACAAGACAAAACAAATCACACAACATTTGAATATTAGTTTATTTATGAGCAGCCGTTTAGCTGGGCTTTCTCTTTGGTAAAACTGATACACAGTAAATGTACTGTCTGCTCAACCACTACACTTGTATGTACACAATGATTTATTGTTTATTGTAGTCTCATTCCATGAGCCAGACCCCCCAACAAGTGCTTTATCCAGGGAGTCTGGATTCTTTCCTCTGTGTGTGTGTGCGTGCTTGGTGTGTGTGCGTGTGTGTGCGTGTGTGTGTGCATGTGTGTGTGCATGTGTTTGTGTTTGTTCATCTGTCTTGCTCTGTGTTTAGACACATTTATTTACTTATTAATCACATTGGGAGGGTGTGCATGTGCATCTTTAACTGTTTGCAGACTCTTGTCTATTTTAAATAGTACATTTTAATCTTGTTGGTTGACAGTTCATGGTTGATTAAAAGACCTTGGCTATATGTCAGAAAAAATTCAAAATGAGCATTCCCACTGTGGAGACATTGTGCTAAGATTCCTGTTATCCAGTATTTCCTTTTGTCAGTGGTTGTTGTAAACATGTTTCAGATTGCAGGAGGAGCAGTTGGACTTGCGATTTCGATTCCTGAGCTGGTCATCAACTGTAAAAACCTGGACAACTGTGAGACAGAAGCCAGTCAGAGTCTGAGAGAGAACGCTGAAGCCATACAGAAGGCCTCTGAAGAGTTTAAAAAAAGCCTTGATGAGTTCCAGTGAGTCTGAACATCAACATTATTTACAGTGTAATGCTAGAAATTAAAAGATGCCATCAAAGGTTTATTTGAGGTGTATCTGAGGTTTTCTGTCCATGTTCTGAGGTAAAGACTCGAATCTGTACAGGAGAGTAACACTGGAACACCTCATCGTTAGAAAGTGAATATTTAGATCAGACTGTTTAAATGGTTGAAATGATGCGTCTAATTCGTTTTTTGAAATTTCTCTTCCAGGAATACGTTAAGGAGATTAGCCAGGGTGAAACTCTGCATTGAAAACACCAAGAGGAGCTCGGATCAAAGGAAAGAATTGATAGAGTTTGCAATGGAAAAATGTCAGGATGAAACCGTTCGACAATGGCTGAGAGAGAATTCAGAGTCGGAGGCTTTCTTCAGTCTCGTCGACATGTTTCATTTAGTGGAAGAAAAGCTTGATGAGGAAGAAAAGAAGAACCACAGCAACATTGTTGACATCACCTTTTTGGCTCATGGATCAATCACAGGCTCCATGATCCCAGCCAGCTGTCTGCTGCCTCTGCCCTCCATCACAGACGTGGTCCTGTATTCTCCCTGGAACTGTTATCTCACTGCTGATGCAGCGTACGATGTTGCTACAGGACTCATGAAACCTCAGCACAGAGATTTTCTCTGTAGCAAAAACAACGGCTGTCAAATCCCTAATGAGAAACATCGTCCCACCAACCTGCCAGACAACTGGAACTCAATGAAGAAAGCTGTTGACAGAAATCAAAAGGTCCCCAACATCATGCTTAGTCCTGTAGGACAAACAGGGGATGGTGCATGGAAGAGATTTGAGTTTCTCATAAATAATCATGGCCAACCAGGGAGAAACCGCATCATCATCCCGTACATCCTCCCAGAGAAGTGGAGCTCTGATTCTCCAAAACGTGTCCCATTCTCCGTCGTCTCCTTGGCCCTGTCTCTGGTGCTTGTTTTGTCCAGGTTCACAGCCGTCCTCCATCTCACGGCCTGTCTGGGTAAATCATCTGCTCGACAGACGTTCGACAGAGAGTATCTGGAGACGCAGTATTCCTGCACCATCGACCACACAACAATGACATCCTCATGTCCAGTAACACACAGAGATAGAAGATTGCTAGACATTGTGAAATATATGTTTGGTTAAACATGTTGATTATAGGAGACATAGGTAGACGAGGAGGAGCACAGTGTGTGTGAGGCAGAGGGAGTGGTTCAGGTGGGAGTAGGTGTGTGTATAAAGGTGTGCACTTACCAGGTGCTCAGATGAATGAGAGAGTCACGGTTGGGTAGTAGCCATAATTTTTGTTGATCACAAACGCTGAACTCTACCCATTTATCCATTAATCTCACTTTTGTATCTGTTTAATCTGTTATTATCATTTTTTCATACATCCTCGCTACGCTGTGATAGCTCTGTACTCCTTTTACGCAATAAATGCAACAAAAGTATTTTGGATCTCAGCGTATCTTGCTTCATACCTTCCTGGCGCGTCACAGAACTATGAACCTGAGGACCCAACCTCATACTCTCAGCGGCTCATAGAATTATAGCCGCTACATTGATATTTACTTACAGGAAAAGTAACTTTAAAAGGATTGTGATTATCACTAAACTCTCTCTGCACACACACACATAAACTACAGTTTCCCCTCTGTAGATTACACAATCAGAAATTACAAACTAGTAACTAGCAGTCAACTCTTCACAGACACATATCTGAGAAAAATATTCAACTCTGTGCAAGTCAGTCGCTGTTTTGTGATTTTGAAATATAATATTATCTAATAACTAAATCTCATTCGTTGACCAAGTACCATCAGCTGTACAGTCGTATAGTAAATAGCTGCAACATATTCTCTCCCACCGTTGCCAAGTCGTTATTTTCATCCTGCTGATTGTCGGACATTAAATTTAACCTGTAGTTAGTGATATAGTCAATAAACATCTGTATCTGAACTCTGTTGTTGTCGTGTTGTGTCCTTTCAGAGACTGGAGATCTATTGAATCAAGAAGTTACAGCTTCTGATCAGACTGATCATATTAACCAATAAAATAATTCAGTAAATTATTTTCTCTTCAGAGGATGGTGCCCACAATTAATGACGATTTTAATTATAAAATTGGGTTCTTGGTACGTGACATCTATTTTATGTTCTTTGTATTGTCTTTTAAAAATCTCACTCTCAGTACTCATCAATAAACTGTGATAAAAACATATATTATATTATTTCCACTTTGACTGAAGTAATGTTTTTGTTCAACATCAGTCCTGATCATAATGACCAAATATTCATCATTTCAGGATTTTAACCCTTTAAATACCAGTTTGTTTACATAAAATCACTATTGTATTTATTATTATATTGTTATAATTCATTATTTTCCATATACATATATAAATGCTATGTGATTAGCAATAACATTGATTTTGAGGCATCATTATCTTTTGTGCTGAGTCAGATTGAACACAAAAAATGTCCACGTCAATAAAAAGACAGAAATAAAATATGTGTATTTATACACACCATATATACAGTATATACTCTGCTGAAAGTTAATGATTCAGCGGGGTTCAAAGGGTTAAATGTGTGAGACACACACACACACACACACACACACACACACACACACACACACACACGCCCAGATGTAGCTCCGCCTCCATGAGTTCAGACAGCGAAGAGAGAAAAGCAGACGACGAGTTCGGTGAGTTTTTAAACATTTTTCTCTTCACTTTTTCTTCTTCTCTCTGTGTCTCTCTCTTTTGTCTCTGTCTCTCTCTCTCTCTCTGTCTGTCTCTCTCCTTCTCTGTCTCTCTCTCTCTCTGTCTCACTCTCTGTCTCTCTCTCTCCTTCTCTCTCTCTCTCTCTCTCTCTCTCTGTCTCTCTCTGTCTCTCTCTCTGTCTCTCTCTGTCTCTCTCTCTCTCTGTCTCTGTCTCTCTCTCTGTCTCTCTCTGTCTCTCTCTCTCTCTGTCTCTCTCTCTCTCTGTCTCTGTCTCTCTCTCTGTCTCTCTCTCTCCTTCTCTCTCTCTCTCTCTCTCTCTCTCTCTGTCTCTGTCTCTCTCTCTGTCTCTCTCTGTCTCTCTCTCTCTCTGTCTCTGTCTCTCTCTCTGTCTCTCTCTCTCTCTCTCTCTCTCCTTCTCTCTCTGCCTCTCTCTGTTTGTGTTGTTGAATCCTCCAGTTCTTCTGATACTCGTCAGGTTTCAGTTTGTACGTTTGTACGAAACTTTATTGTCTGTGATCTGAGAACATGTTCACACTGAACTTTGGAACTCAGCCACAGGATTTATGGCGGGAAAGTGATGTAAAGTGGAGGAAAGGGGGGGTCCAGGCCTGACTTCCTGTCCTTGGGTCCAGGCCTGGACCCAAACCAAACCTGTTAAGACAGGTTTGGTTTGGGTTAACTTAAAGAGACAGTTCCTGTTATGAGTGGTGGGGTTATGTGAGGTCGTCATGTTCAGTCAGAGTGTTTCCTGCAGTAGATTCAGTTTCGAGGAGCAGCAGGAGGACCGGTGCACTAGCAGAGTGATGAGCTGCTGTGGGCGGGGCCAGAAGAAAACACCTGTTTGACACTTTTAAAAGACGTCACTGAAACACTAACATCTGTTTAAATGAAGCTTCATGTTGAATATTTTCATCCTTATCTTCCCGTGAAAGCAGAACTTCTTTACTGCATTTTTCAACTGCTGAACTATCGTATTCCTACGCACAAGCACCTACAGCTGCACTGCATCACGCAGGGCAGCTGAGCCAATCAGGAAGAGGTAAACTTCACTTGGTTCTGACTATAGAGGAAGAGGAAGATAAAGAGCTGTCACTTTAAGTGATGTGAATCCAGTGACGCGTCATCAACTGATTATGGAAGTCTGGCGATGTTAGCTAGCTAGCTGCTGGCTAGTTAGTTTACAACCTATTGCTGAAATACTCTCTGTGGTGAAAAAGCTCCTGGTGTCTGTTTTTAGTGGAATGATATGAGAACATGAGAACATGAGAACATGAGATCATGAGAACATGAGAACATGAGATCATGAGAACATGAGAACATGAGAACATGAGAACATGAGATCATGAGAACATGAGAACATGAGAACATGAGATCATGAGAGCTGCAGTTCAGACAGCAGAGGACAGTCATCTGAAACACTACAGTACACTGATCTGCACTCCTCTATGTGGGAGTGAGATATTTTGGGGGAGGGGGGTCAAATATGATCTACTATGATCTACTATGATCTACTGTGATCTACTATGATCTACTATGATCTAATATGACAGCAGTGAGTGAAAAGTCTGTTTTGTTTGAAACTGACGTGTGTCTCGTTCCAACAGAGACGATGGCTGAGCTCAAATCTTTACTCCTGCGAACCCTGAAATCTCTGAACAAAGAACAGTTTGAGGAGTTCAAGTGGCACCTGGAAACCTGCACCAACATCCCACAGTCCGACCTGGAGAACACAGACAGGCCCAAAACAGTCAACCTGCTGATGGGCCTCGACCCCCGGCAGGCGCTGGACGTGACCATGCAGGTCCTGAGGGAGATCCACAGGAACGATCTGGTCCTGGATCTGTCACAGACCAGCACAGATGGTAAACCTGAGGTCACATCTGAACCTCTTCCCTCACCTGTTCACACCTGGACCTCTTCACTCAGGTGTTGAGACAGTTTAAAGCTGGGGAGGCAGAAGACAAAAAACTAAACGTCTCTAATCAATGATCAATGAAATCCATCATTGAGGGAACAAGAAATATTTTAATTTGAAAGTGTCTCTGACAGGAACCAGAGTCCAGGTGTGAACAGTTGAAACCAGTAAAGTCTGACAGTAAACACTCTCTGGCGTGTGATGATGATGTCAGTGAGGCACCACAAACCAGCTGTTCAAACTTTCAAAATAAAACTAGTTTAAAAAAACCTGACCTTCACTTCCTATCTCTCTGTCTGTTTCAGGAAATCAGAGATAACGGGGTCGTCACATTAACCTCCTCACAGCGGACATGAAGTTACAGAGGCGACGACCTCCACAGATACACCTGGAAATGGGGGAGGGTCAGCAGCCCCCCAGCAAGCTGAGGTCAGATACAAACTGCCTCCACGTCTGAAATAAAACCTCTGGGTGTGTGTGATGAAACTACACATTTGGCTTGTGTCTCTGATCCAGTATGTCTTTATAACATCAGCTGGGGGGGGTTATGTAATCAATACATTTATGTAATCAATAAATATATGTTGTTTCTCAACCAATGTGTCATTTATTTTTTTTTATTCCAAAACGTCTGAGACCCGATTACAGATAGATGGATAGATAGATAGATCAACAGATAGATAGATAGATAGATAGATAGATCGATGGATAGATAGATCAACAGATAGATAGATAGATAGATAGATATAGCTTTCACAATGAGATCTGGTCACGTGAGCGCAGCTGTGAAGAAACGACGCTCCGCCATTTTTATTTCTCCAAGCGATGAAATAAAATATCAACAGTCACATGATCACGTTGATATTTATCTACATTTTAAGAGTTTGAAGATCCGATCATCACAAAAGAGACTCATGGAGAGCTGATAACTAATGATCAGAGTCATGTTGACAGTTAAGGTGTATTGACTGATTTACAAACATCAATCGAGCATCAAGTAACACTCAGGAAAACATTCCACCTTAAAAGATGGCGGTAGCTGCCGGGAGCCTCTGAGCTGCTCAGTAAATTAATTTGTTAATTGGTAAAAACATCTTTTCATTCATCTTTCACTCTCTGACAGTTTCTATATCTGTGATGGATTTACACAGAAACATGACAGAAAGCTAGCTTAGCCTAGCTTGTTAGCTTAGCCTAGCTTGTTAGCTTAGCTATGTTTTCATAGCCTCTCCTGTTAGCTTAGCTTCTCCTCTGAATGGATATTTCTGACTGGATATTTCCAGCGCGGCTTCATTTGCTCAACACAAGGCAGCTAATGTGTGTAAACTTGTCACTGTGGTAACAGTTACATAACCTTTGACCCAGCTCTGGCACGTTAACAAACAGCACCACACCTGCGCAGGTGAGAGACACAAACTTGACAGATGTGGCTCCTCTGAAGGTTTAAAGACAGATGTGAAGAGACTCAAACAAAGTTGGATGTGAAGACGTGAAGAAGAAGCTGTGTGTAAAAGTGTCTAAGCTTTTGCTCATGTTAAATAGACAGTACATTAATGTAACTGCTTTGTGTCCATTCATAACGAACATTAATGTTTTAATAGTGCAGCATGATAGTTTTCTGAGAATCTCATTCACACTGATGATGTAACTGAAATATCTCGAAATAATTCAAAACTTACATTTATTACATTAAATTAAAATATAACAGCTGAATGAACCAAATAGAAATTTAATACAGTTAATAAGAATAATAAAAAATCCTTTGAGTTGTGTTTGATGTGAAGCTGATAATGAACTGAATTATCTGACATGTTGAATTCAGATGTAACTCAATTAACCACCAATAAATGAGAAATGAACTGTATAGATCATCAACAAAGTTTATAAAGGTTTAAAATAATTACATTTTTTTGTAATGTATTTAAAAGTTTATCATGTTCATGTTGAAGTCTGAACAGCAGAGGGCGCTGCTGACCTGCAGGTCTGACTATCTGTCAAACAGGATGTAAACTCAGGAGGAGGAGGAGGAGGAGGAGGAGGACAACAAGCTGGGACTGGCAGGTCAGGGAGGGGCGGGGCCAGAGAGAGAGAGAGAGAGAAGAACCTGTTTCTGTGATTTGGACTCGCCCCTTGAGGAATAGAAGAGAGAAAACACAGAGAGCAGGATGGTTGGATCTGACTTTAACTGCAGGTAAAACACTACAAACCGTGTGAATGTGTGATCGTCTGGTGTGTGTTCGCGCCGTCTTCAGGTTTTCTCTGGTTGCTTTCAACTTTTGAACTTTTTTTAAAAAAAACTTATTTTTGCTAAAATAAAAATCTTCACTGTGTTTGCAAATGGTACGTTACAGGGACATAGATCTGTTCCCACGTTACAATAGTACCTGTAATGATTGATTACAGGCTGAAAAATGATTCTTGGTTAACATTAGTGTGTGTGTGTGTGTGTGTGTGTGTGTGTGTGTGTGTGTTGTTGGCTGGAATGTGTCACTGGGTGTGTTAAGTTCAGGGACTGTGTCCTACTTACAGACTATACATTAACTCTATGCAGAAAAAAGAAAAAAGAAAAGAGGGAAATTATTTAGAAACATTTAGATTTCTCCTTGTGAATTTAACTGGTAATGATCATTTCCAGCTGCAGTTTGATTGGAACTAATACAGACAATGACATATACTGTAAAGACTACATTAGAGTACATGTTGTGTATAATCAGTTTATCATTAAAGTTTTCCCACATTCTCAAAATACAATTAAAAAAGTCTAAATATTCTGGAAGACTAATGAGACAACACATATAATTCAAAGTCAGTGTATTTATCACTAAAACTAAAGGAAAACACTTAAACAGAAAAGAAAATTAAAAGTAAAAAGAAATAAAAGAGAAGAAGAAGAAGAAATTAACTTATTAAAAATAAGATTTTAACTGACTTTCTAATTTCCCATAGAAAGATTTGTCAAACAGCCACATGTATAAATTACATGTTCAGTCACACATGAACCATAAATACATCAAATATATATGCACACTGGATTACATTGGGTTATAGGTTAGAATTGATTAAATCAATTATTGTGCTTTACATTGTATTTAAATTGTGTTGTTTCTTAAAACCAGACATTTGTTTTCTTTCTCTCTGTATCATAGAAAACACATAATAAGAGTTTTGATATTGCCATAGGATGCTGACCATTTACCTGCTGACTTCAGAGCTGTAATTCATGTCTGTATCACTCATAAAATTACGTTTTCACAATATATCCACATATGTAAATACAAGATCGGTTCAATTCAGAAAACTTTATTGGTGCAACAGAAACTGAAGGATGGAAGAAAAACAAAAAATGTTCATATGTGGTTTTTATGTCAGAGGTTTACATGATTATACAAACCTAATTCAAGTATGGTCATATTATTATAACACAGGGATTATTTAGCATTATAACAGCTAACGTAGCCTGAAGCATGTGAGTTGTTGCTATGGTTACCTTTATTTAGGACACTGGTCAAACGGTTTACCTGAACTCTGTCTTTAACAGACACCTGACAACCAATCACTGAGGAGGATTCTCTCTTTTTATGTTTAATTTAGTTTGTCTGAACACTGTGGGAGTCCTGGAGGAGGTCTTGAGGAGGTGGTAGAGGTCTTGAGGAGGTGGTAGAGGTCTTGAGGAGGGTATAGAGGTCTTGAGGAGACTGTAGAGGTCTTGAGGAGGGTATAGAGGTCTTGAGGAGGGTGTAGAGGTCTTGAGGAGGGTATAGAGGTCTTGAGGAGGGTATAGAGGTCTTGAGGAGGGTATAGAGGTCTTGAGGAGGGTATATAGGTCTTGAGGAGGGTGTAGAGGTCTTGAGGAGGGTATAGAGGTCTTGAGGAGACTGTAGAGGTCTTGAGGAGGGTATAGAGGTCTTGAGGAGACTGTAGAGGTCTTGAGGAGGGTATAGAGGTCTTGAGGAGGGTGTAGAGGTCTTGAGGAGGGTGTAGAGGTCTTGAGGAGGGTGTAGAGGTCTTGAGGAGGGTATAGAGGTCTTGAGGAGGGTATAGAGGTCTTGAGGAGACTGTAGAGGTCTTGAGGAGGGTGTAGAGGTCTTGAGGAGGGTAAAGAGGTCTTGAGGAGACTGTAGAGGTCTTGAGGAGGGTATAGAGGTCTTGAGGAGGGTGTCGAGGTCTTGAGGAGGGTATAGAGATCTTGAGGAGGGTATAGAGGTCTTGAGGAGGGTGTAGAGGTGTTGCGGAGGGTATAGAGGTCTTGAGGAGACTGTAAAGGTCTTGAGGAGGGTATATAGGTCTTGAGGAAGGTGTAGAGGTCTTGAGGAGGGTATAGAGGTCTTGAGGAGACTGTAGAGGTCTTGAGGAGGGTATATAGGTCTTGAGGAGGGTGTAGAGGTCTTGAGGAGGGTGTCGAGGTCTTGAGGAGGGTATAGAGATCTTGAGGAGGGTATAGAGGTCTTGAGGAGGGTGTAGAGGTCTTGAGGAGGGTATAGAGATCTTGAGGAGGGTGTAGAGGTCTTGAGGAGACTGTAGAGGTCTTGAGGAGACTGTAGAGGTCTTGAGGAGACTGTAGAGGTCTCGAGGAGGGTGTAGCGGTCTTGAGGAGACTGTAGAGGTCTTGAGGAGGGTGTAGAGGTCTTGAGGAGGGTATAGAGGTCTTGAGGAGGGTGTAGAGGTCTTGAGGAGGGTGTAGAGGTCTTGAGGAGGGTGTAGAGGTCTTGAGGAGACTGTACAGGTCTTGAGGAGGGTGTAGAGGTCTTGAGGAGGGTATACAGGTCTTGAGGAGGGTATAGAGGTCTTGAGGAGGGTGTAGAGGTCTTGAGGAGGGTATATAGGTCTTGAGGAGACTGTAGAGGTCTTGAGGAGGGTGTAGAGGTCTTGAGGAGGGTATAGAGATCTTGAGGAGGGTGTAGAGGTCTTGAGGAGACTGTAGAGATCTTGAGGAGGGTGTAGAGGTCTTGAGGAGACTGTAGAGATCTTGAGGAGGGTATACAGGTCTTGAGGAGGTGTATAGAGGTCTTGAGGAGGGTATAGAGGTCTTGAGGAGGGTATAGAGATCTTGAGGAGGGTGTAGAGGTCTTGAGGAGACTGTAGAGGTCTTGAGGAGGGTGTAGAGGTCTTGAGGAGGGTATACAGGTGTTGAGGAGGGTATAGAGGTCTTGAGGAGGGTGTAGAGGTCTTGAGGAGGGTATATAGGTCTTGAGGAGGGTGTAGAGGTCTTGAGGAGGGTGTAGAGGTCTTGAGGAGGGTATAGAGATCTTGAGGAGGGTGTAGAGGTCTTGAGGAGACTGTAGAGGTCTTGAGGAGGGTGTAGAGGTCTTGAGGAGGGTATACAGGTCTTGAGGAGGGTATAGAGGTCTTGAGGAGGGTATACAGGTCTTGAGGAGGGTGTAGAGGTCTTGAGGAGACTGTAGAGGTCTTGAGGAGGGTGTAGAGGTCTTGAGGAGGGTGTAGAGGTCTTGAGGAGACTGTAGAGGTCTTGAGGAGGGTGTAGAGGTCTTGAGGAGACTGTAAAGGTCTTGAGGAGACTGTAGAGGTCTTGAGGAGGGTGTAGAGGTCTTGAGGAGACTGTAGAGGTCTTGAGGAGACTGTAGAGGTCTTGAGGAGGGTGTAGAGGTCTTGAGGAGACTGTAGAGGTCTTGAGGAGGGTGTAGAGGTCTTGAGGAGACTGTAGAGGTCTTGAGGAGGGTGTAGAGGTCTTGAGGAGACTGTAGAGGTCTTGAGGAGGGTGTAGAGGTCTTGAGGAGGGTATAGAGGTCTTGAGGAGGGTATAGAGATCTTGAGGAGGGTATAGAGGTCTTGAGGAGACTGTAGAGGTCTTGAGGAGACTGTAGAGGTCTTGAGGAGGGTGTAGAGGTCTTGAGGAGGGTATAGAGGTCTTGAGGAGGGTGTAGAGGTCTTGAGGAGGGTGTAGAGGTCTTGAGGAGACTGTAGAGGTCTTGAGGAGACTGTAGAGGTCTTGAGGAGGTGTATCAGGAGGTTCCAGGGTTCAGTGCTGCTGCTGTGGCAGCTGCAGTTTAATGAAGTGGAAACAGCTGATCAGTTTGATACGTCACAGACCAGCTGACAGCCAATCAGAGAGCAGGATGTGTGTTTGTGGTGTAAATATTGTGTGTTGATGTTTGTCAGAAGATCAAACAGTGTGGGCGGAGTCATATCCAAACTCAGTTATTTCAGTCTGTGTGTTTGTGTTTGTGTGTGTGTGAACATGTGTGTGTGTGTGTGTGTGTGTGTGTGTGCCACAGCCAACACTCACACACAGGGTAAAGGTTCAGCTCAGATCTGCACAATCAAATTCTGATTGGCCGTTGAGTTTATGATGTCACATGATCCTTAACACATCCCTGCTCATGTGGTCTGATGGTTTCCTGGTGAAAGTCTTCGTCTCCTCTGATTGGTCAATGGGGCGTGTCCTGCCACAAACCCTCGACCTTGGTTTGATGATTGACAGCTCAGTTTATTTCTTCACACACTTCAGTCCTGTGGTTGAACAGAGCAGGGTGTGTGTGTGTGTGTGTATGTGTGTGTGTGTGTGTGTGTGTGTGTGTGTTACATACCAGCCTTGTGGTGTGGGTGTGGCTCAGAGACAGAGAAAAACAGAGAGAGCAGAGGGGGAGGGGTGGGATGGCAGCATTCCAGCATGTTTCTCACACACCTGAAACACACCTGGCCCAGGTGAGTGACTCACAGCAGGTTAGAGAAAGACTCTTAAAGGGCCAGCCAATGATATCAGTTTCACAGAGGAGTAGTCGAACTATCATTTATTCATATTTGATGTAATTTATTTGTGTAACTGTACACAACAGCTGACTGCTCACAACAACAAACAACAAACAACAAACAACAAACAGGAAATGAAAAATACAACAGTTAGTCAGAACATCAAAGTTAACAACAGGAGACCGAACAGAAATGTCCTAACTGTTCTTCAGTCTTAAGGTGGAGAGGTGAAGCTCAGCACAGAGGGTTACCTGAGCTTCACCTCTCCACCTCTGACGTGTTTCATCCACATCTCTGATCTCTTCCTGAGACACGAGGCTCTGAGTAAAAACACTATTTTTGTTAATGGAGGTTTTCAGAGGGAAGCGGCCATTTTGTGTTTCAACCATAAATCTAAAGGAGTGAGAGGAGATGACAGAGGCAGCGTTGGTTGCTAGTTCACAGACAGAAGAGTTGATAACTGATGTTGGATTGAGTGTTTAAGATTTTCTAACCTGAGATAAAACAGGATTCATAAAGTTAGTCAGGATTTTATTCTGTAAGACTGGAGACTGGAGACTCCAGAGACCAGACTCCAGACTCCAGAGACCAGACTCCAGACTCCAGAGACCAGACTCCAGACTCCAGAGACCAGACTCCAGAGACCAGACTCCAGACTCCAGAGACCAGACTCCAGAGACCAGACTCCAGAGACCAGACTCGAGACTCCAGACTCCAGACTCCAGAGACCAGACTCCAGAGACCAGACTCCAGACTCCAGACTCCAGAGACCAGACTCCAGAGACCAGACTCCAGACTCCAGAGACCAGACTCCAGAGACCAGACTCCAGACTCCAGAGACCAGACTCCAGAGACCAGACTCCAGACTCCAGAGACCAGACTCCAGACTCCAGAGACCAGACTCCAGAGACCAGACTCCAGACTCCAGACTCCAGAGACCAGACTCCAGACTCCAGACTCCAGAGACCAGACTCCAGAGACCAGACTCCAGACTCCAGAGACCAGACTCCAGAGACCAGATTCCAGACTCCAGACTCCAGAAACCAGACTCCAGAGACCAGACTCCAGACTCCAGACTCCAGACTCCAGAGACCAGACTCCAGACTCCAGAGACCAGACTCCAGAGACCAGACTCCAGACTCCAGACTCCAGAGACCAGACTCCAGACTCCAGACTCCAGACTCCAGAAACCAGACTCCAGAGACCAGACTCCAGACTCCAGACTCCAGACTCCAGACTCCAGAGACCAGACTCCAGACTACAGACTCCAGAGACCAGACTCCAGACTCCAGACTCCAGAGACCAGACTCCAGACTCCAGACTCCAGAGACCAGACTCCAGAGACCAGACTCCAGACTCCAGACTCCAGACTCCAGAGACCAGACTCCAGACTCCAGAGACCAGACTCCAGACTCCAGACTCCAGACTCCAGAGACCAGACTCCAGACTCCAGAGACCAGACTCCAGAGACCAGACTCCAGACTCCAGACTCCAGACTCCAGAGACCAGACTCCAGACTCCAGACTCCAGAGACCAGACTCCAGAGACCAGACTCCAGACTCCAGAGACCAGACTCCAGACTCCAGACTCCAGAGACCAGACTCCAGACTCCAGACTCCAGAGACCACACTCCAGACTCCAGACTCCAGAGACCAGACTCCAGACTCCAGACTCCAGAGACCAGACTCCAGAGACCAGACTCCAGAGACCAGACTCCAGACTCCAGACTCCAGACTCCAGAGACCAGACTCCAGACTCCAGACTCCAGACTCCAGAGACCAGACTCCAGACTCCAGACTCCAGAGACCAGACTCCAGAGACCAGACTCCAGACTCCAGATTCCAGACTACAGACTCCAGACTTCAGACTCCAGAGACCAGACTCCAGACTCCAGACTCCAGAGACCAGACTCCAGACTCCAGACTCCAGACTCCAGAGACCAGACTCCAGACTCCAGACTCCAGAGACCAGACTCCAGAGACCAGACTCCAGACTCCAGATTCCAGACTACAGACTCCAGACTTCAGACTCCAGACTCCAGACTTCAGACTCCAGACTCCAGACTTCAGAGACCAGACTCCAGAGACCAGACTCCAGACTCCAGATTCCAGACTACAGACTCCAGACTTCAGACTCCAGAGACCAGACTCCAGAGACCAGACTCCAGACTCCAGACTCCAGAGACCAGACTCCAGAGACCAGACTCCAGACTTCAGACTCCAGACTCCAGACTTCAGACTCCAGACTACAGACTCCAGACTTCAGACTCCAGAGACCAGACTCCAGAGACCAGACTCCAGACTCCAGAGACCAGACTCCAGACTCCAGACTCCAGACTTCAGACTCCAGACTTCAGACTTCAGACTCCAGACTCCAGACTTCAGACTCCAGACTCCAGACTCCAGACTCCAGACTTCAGACTCCAGAGTCCAGACTCCAGACTCCAGGCTTCAGACACCAGAGACCAGACTCCAGACTTCAGATTCCAGACTTCAGACTTCAGACTCCAGACTCCAGACTCCAGACTCCAGACTCCAGACTTCAGACTCCAGACTTCAGACTCCAGACTCCAGACTTCAGACTCCAGACTCCAGACTCCAGACTCCAGACTTCAGACTCCAGAGTCCAGACTCCAGACTCCAGGCTTCAGACACCAGAGACCAGACTCCAGACTTCAGATTCCAGACTTCAGACTTCAGACTCCAGACTCCAGAGACCAGACTCCAGACTTCAGACTTCAGACTTCAGACTTCAGACTCCAGACTCCAGACTCCAGACTCCAGACTCCAGACTCAGACTCCAGACTCCAGACTCCAGACTTCAGACTCCAGACTTCAGACTCCAGACAAGCAGTTTGTGTAAAGGAGCAGTGGCTGAGCAGCAGGGTACCAGGGGCCTTATGTTTACAACAGACCTGTATCAAGTTCTGGCCTTGACATGCAGTGATAACTAATCTTTGAACAACAGCAGCAGACATGACAGTTTCTGTGACGATGACTGGATGACATTATTACATCATATTTATTGATAAGTTATAGGTGAAGTTTGAGATCAATGTGTAAGAACTGTGGAAAACGCTCAGCTCCACTCTGAACACAGCGACTGCACACACACTATTGTTCCTGTACAAAGACAGGAAACACACACACACACACACACACACACACACACATTTTGTGATGTCACTGAGGGGTGGAGTCTATACAACTTGTGGGCGGGGTATTCAGCAGACAGGAAGACCAGACACTTCCCTTTATAAACAGAACAGGCCGGAGATCAGCCTCCTGCTATTGTTCAGTGTGTGTGTGTGTGTGTGTGTGTGTGTGTGTGTGTGTGTGTGTGTGTGTGTGTGTGTGTGTGGTGGCTGCCCTGCTCAGAGGCTCCTGGAGAACAACAGCAGGATGAGGAGCAGCTGTATAGACTGGTTGTTATAGGTGTAATGGTGTCATCAATAATAACAGCACTAATCAATCATAATGATAATAATCAGTCACCTGACACCAGGTAGATTCTGGTCACCTGGTTTCTAATCAGATGTTCCAAAATCTGACTGGAGGAGGAGGAGTCTGAGCGTGTCAACAGGTTTACACCTGTATAAATGTGTTCCTGTCACCTGTGAGACACGTTTGTGTGTTCAACGTGTTTCCTACAACTGTCCTGAAATGGGATTTAAGGTTCGTTTGTTTCAGGAGTCACTCAGATCAGAAGAGTCGAGACTCAAATTTAAATCAGAGTCCGGACCAGGACCAGGATCTGGACCAAGATCAAGATCAGGACCAAGATCAGGACCAGGATCAGGACCAGGATCAGGATCAGGATCAGGACCAGGACCAGGACCAGGACCAGGATCAGGATCAGGATCAGGACCAGGACCAGGACCAATACTTTTGCTCACATGAAAATGTGGTGTTCCCTTACAAATGATGCTTCTTCTGAGTTGTGTTTCAGATCCAGATGTAAATACCTGGAAATAAAAGCTGAAATGTTGATATTCGTCTTTTGATGTCAAACCCAAATGTCTGTTCCAATACTTCTGGAGGAGATTGTAGTTCTCATTCCTCCTGTTTCTGTTTTCACTGTCAAAGTCTGATGCTTCATGTTCAGTTAGAGGAGTCGCTCTTCATCATCCTCAGCTCCTCCTCATCATCCTCAGCTCCTCCTCATCCTCAGCTCTTCTCATCCTCAGCTCAGCCTCAGAAGCCCTGACTGCAGGAGCTTCAGTTCATGTTGTTAGTGCAAGTGAATGATTGTTGTTAGATAGATAGATAGATAGATAGATAGATAGATTGATTGATTGATTGATTGATTGATTGATTGATTGATTGATTGATTGGTTGATTGGTTGATTGGTTGATTGATTGGTGAATGACGATGATGTCTCTCTCTGTTGTATGAGTCAGTTCAGGATCTTTGGTCATTGTTGTGGTTTTCTTGAATCTGGTCTGATCTGGATTTTCTTTCTTGTAGGGCCCTGATGATCAGGTGTGACCTTTGACCTCTCACATTCAGAGTCAACTGCCCATCTACCTGAAGGGGCAGGGCCTGAGGAGCCCAGGGTTGTCACCATGGCAACGACATCCTCCCAGCTTGGCAGAGGTGAGTTTGTGTATGATTTCAGTAGATAAGTAGAGTTAGCAGTAACAGTAGTAGTGTTAGCAGTAGAGTTAGCAGTAGCAGTAGTGTTAGCAGTAACAGTAGCAGTAGAGTTAGCAGTAACAGTAGCAGTAGAGTAAGCAGTAGCAGTAGTGTTAGCAGTAACAGTAGCAGTAGAGTTAGCAGTAACAGTAGCAGTAGAGTAAGCAGTAGCAGTAGTGTTAGCAGTAACAGTAGCAGTAGAGTTAGCAGTAACAGTAGCAGTAGAGTAAGCAGTAGCAGTAGTGTTAGCAGTAACAGTAGCAGTAGAGTTAGCAGTAACAGTAGCAGTAGAGTTAGCAGTAACAGTAGCAGTAGAGTAAGCAGTAGCAGTAGTGTTAGCAGTAACAGTAGCAGTAGTGTTAGCAGTAACAGTAGCAGTAGAGTTAGCAGTAACAGTAGTAGAGTTAGCAGTAAAGTTATCAGTAACAGTAGAGTTAGCAGTAACAGTAGTAGAGTTAGCAGTAACAGTAGTAGTGTAAGCAGTAGAATTAGCAGTAACAGTAGTAGTGTTAGCAGTAACAGTAGTAGTGTAAGCAGTAGTGTTAGCAGTAACAGTAGTAGAGTTGGCAATAAAAGCAGTAGTGTTAGCAGTAACAGTAGTAGAGTTAGCAGTAACAGTAGTAGTGTTAGCAGAAACAGTGGTAGAGTTAGCAGTAACAGTAGCAGTAGAGTTAGCAGTAACAGTAGTAGTGTTAGCAGTAGCAGTAGTGTTAGCAGTAGCAGTAGTGTTAGCAGTAACAGTAGCAGTAGAGTTAGCAGTAATAGTAGTAGAGTTAGCAGTAAAGTTATCAGTAACAGTACTAGTGTTAGCAGTAGAGTTAGCAGTAACAGTAGTAAAGTTAGCAGTAACAGTAGTAGTGTAAACAGTAGAGTTGGCAGTAACAGTAGTAGTGTTAGCAGTAAAAGTAGTAGTGTAAGCAGTAGAATTAGCAGTAACAGTAGTAGTGTTAGCAGTAACAGTAGTAGTGTAAGCAGTAGTGTTAGCAGTAACAGTAGTAGAGTTGGCAATAAAAGCAGTAGTGTTAGCAGTAACAGTAGTAGAGTTAGCAGTAACAGTAGTAGTGTTAGCAGAAACAGTGGTAGAGTTAGCAGTAACAGTAGCAGTAGAGTTAGCAGTAACAGTAGTAGTGTTAGCAGTAGCAGTAGTGTTAGCAGTAGCAGTAGTGTTAGCAGTAACAGTAGCAGTAGAGTTAGCAGTAATAGTAGTAGAGTTAGCAGTAAAGTTATCAGTAACAGTACTAGTGTTAGCAGTAGAGTTAGCAGTAACAGTAGTAGAGTTAGCAGTAACAGTAGTAGTGTAAGCAGTAGAATTAGCAGTAACAGTAGTAGTGTTAGCAGTAACAGTAGTAGTGTAAGCAGTAGTGTTAGCAGTAACAGTAGTAGAGTTGGCAATAAAAGCAGTAGTGTTAGCAGTAACAGTAGTAGAGTTAGCAGTAACAGTAGTAGTGTTAGCAGAAACAGTGGTAGAGTTAGCAGTAACAGTAGCAGTAGAGTTAGCAGTAACAGTAGTAGTGTTAGCAGTAGCAGTAGTGTTAGCAGTAGCAGTAGTGTTAGCAGTAACAGTAGCAGTAGAGTTAGCAGTAATAGTAGTAGAGTTAGCAGTAAAGTTATCAGTAACAGTACTAGTGTTAGCAGTAGAGTTAGCAGTAACAGTAGTAAAGTTAGCAGTAACAGTAGTAGTGTAAACAGTAGAGTTGGCAGTAACAGTAGTAGTGTTAGCAGTAAAAGTAGTAGTGTAAGCAGTAGAATTAGCAGTAACAGTAGTAGTGTTAGCAGTAACAGTAGTAGTGTAAGCAGTAGTGTTAGCAGTAACAGTAGTAGAGTTGGCAATAAAAGCAGTAGTGTTAGCAGTAACAGTAGTAGAGTTAGCAGTAACAGTAGTAGTGTTAGCAGAAACAGTGGTAGAGTTAGCAGTAACAGTAGCAGTAGAGTTAGCAGTAACAGTAGTAGTGTTAGCAGTAGCAGTAGTGTTAGCAGTAGCAGTAGTGTTAGCAGTAACAGTAGCAGTAGAGTTAGCAGTAATAGTAGTAGAGTTAGCAGTAAAGTTATCAGTAACAGTACTAGTGTTAGCAGTAGAGTTAGCAGTAACAGTAGTAAAGTTAGCAGTAACAGTAGTAGTGTAAACAGTAGAGTTGGCAGTAACAGTAGTAGTGTTAGCAGTAACAGTAGTAGTGTAAACAGTAGAGTTGGCAGTAACAGTAGTAAAGTTAGCAGTAACAGTAGTAGTGTAAACAGTAGAGTTGGCAGTAACAGTAGTAGTGTTAGCAGTAACAGTAGTAGTGTAAACAGTAGAGTTAGCAGTAACAGTAGTAAAGTTAGCAGTAACAGTAGTAGTGTAAACAGTAGAGTTGGCAGTAACAGTAGTAGTGTTAGCAGTAAAAGTAGTAGTGTAAGCAGTAGTGTTAGCAGTAACAGTAGTAGAGTTGGCAATAAAAGCAGTAGTGTTAGCAGTAACAGTAGTAGAGTTAGCAGTAACAGTAGTAGTGTTAGCAGTAACAGTAGCAGTAGAGTTAGCAGTAACAGTTGCAGTAGAGTTAGCAGTAACAGTAGTAGAGTTAGCAGTAACAGTAGTAGAGTTAGCAGTAACAGTAGTAGTGTTAGCAGTAACAGTGGTAGAGTTAGCAGTAACAGTAGCAGCAGAGTTAGCAGTAACAGTAGTAATGTTAGCAGTAGAGTTAGCAGTAGTAGTAGTGTTAGCAGTAACAGTAGCAGTAGAGTTAGCAGTAACAGTAGCAGTAGAGTTAGCAGTGACAGTAGTAGTGTTAGCAGTAACAGTGGTACAGTTAGCAGTAACAGTAGTAGTGTTAGCAGTAACAGTAGTAGTGTTAGCAGTAACAGTACTGTTAGCAGTACTCTACTCCCCACTGTTAGCTGTAGTGTTAGCAGTAACAGTAGTAGTGTTAGCAGTAACAGTAGTAGTGTAAGCAGTAGTGTTAGCAGTAACAGTAGTAGAGTTGGCAATAAAAGCAGTAGTGTTAGCAGTAACAGTAGTAGAGTTAGCAGTAACAGTAGTAGTGTTAGCAGAAACAGTGGTAGAGTTAGCAGTAACAGTAACAGTAGCAGTAGAGTTAGCAGTAACAGTAGTAGTGTTAGCAGTAGCAGTAGTGTTAGCAGTAGCAGTAGTGTTAGCAGTAACAGTAGCAGTAGAGTTAGCAGTAACAGTAGTAGAGTTAGCAGTAAAGTTATCAGTAACAGTACTAGTGTTAGCGGTAGAGTTAGCAGTAACAGTGGTAAAGTTAGCAGTAACAGTAGTAGTGTAAACAGTAGAGTTGGCAGTAACAGTAGTAGTGTTAGCAGTAACAGTAGTAGTGTAAGCAGTAGAATTAGCAGTAACAGTAGTAGTGTTAGCAGTAAAAGTAGTAGTGTAAGCAGTAGTGTTAGTAATAACAGTAGTAGAGTTGGCAATAAAAGCAGTAGTGTTAGCAGTAACAGTAGTAGAGTTAGCAGTAACAGTAGTAGTGTTAGCAGTAACAGTACTGTTAGCAGTACTCTACTCCCCACTGTTAGCTGTAGTGTTAGCAGTAACTATAATAGTGTTAGCAGTAAAAGTACTAATGCTAGCATTAACTGTAGTATTGTTAGCAGTAGTGTTATCAGTAGTAACAGTATTAGTAGTAGCAATAGAGTTAGCATTAGCATTGGCTCTTGTACTTGATTTAACACTGTTGTTAATTATTTCCTCTGGTCCTCCGGTCTAAACCCTGTCTTTCAGGTCTGGGTCTTGTCCTGGTGGAGTTTGAGTATGAGTACCAGGGTCGGGATGGGGTGCTGGTCTCCATCAAACCCAATGAACGTTACGTCCTGCTGGCTAAGACCAACGACCACTGGTGGCAGGTCCAGAGTGACTGTAGCTCCAAACCCTTCTACATCCCCGCCAAGTACGTTAAGGAGTTGCCGGCGGACTTCCCCTCCCCACTGGACTTTGCTGATCCACTCAGTCCTGAACCAGTTCTGGTTCCCATGACTGCACCTGCCCCAGTCCCTGTGCCTGTCCCTGTTCCAAAGACTCTGGATGAGCCCACTAGAACCAAACCAGGGGACGAGGTGACAATCCGGCTCAGACCCGATACATCCACCGGGTACCGCAAGACTGAGAACCGCTTGTCGACATTTGGTGTCCCACTGGACTTCCATGACCTGTCACATCAGGTGGTGCCAGCACCACGGCATCCTGGCAACCCCCCATCTGGTCTCATAGAGACCGGGACCAGCAGGAATACGAACATGGCCAACGGTGGTCTGAGTCAAAAGCAGCCTCACCTGCCAGGGTGCCTGGATGACCAAATGGACTCTGGGAAAGCTCGGGTTCCCAGTTTCAGTCCAGCTGACCCCCTTTCTACAGCCCGGCTCCCAACCCAGCCCATACCGGTGGAGACACCAGTGGTCCCAGTGGTCCCCCCCAACAACGGCATCCACAACAGGTCCTCACTGACTGCAGGTTGCCATGACAAGCAGGAGTCACCAATAGAGCCGGAGGAGGAGGAGGATGAGGAGGAGGAGGAGGAGGAGGAGGAGGAGGAGATGAGCGTGGAGGAGAGTGCTGATGAGGATGAGGATTCAACGAAGGAGGAAGAATCAAACCACATCTACGAGTCGATCCAGGACCTGAACCTGGACCTGGAGGCTCTGGTTGGAGGAAGGGTTAGTCCTGGAGAACCACCTGAATCTGTCCCTGCACCTGCCCCACCCCCCACACAGGTAAGATGGTGGCGTCAGTGGTCCGACCTGCAGCTCGTTCAGGTTTTAGATTCCCTTCACAAAGAGGTTTCTGTATCTGAGTCTCAGTCCAGGACTGAGACTCAGATACACAGATCAGGGACGTCCGGTCTGACTGTCGGCATGCTCGACTGAGGAGGAGACTGATCATCAATAATCAGCAACGCTGATCAAAGTACATTCAAACTGCTGCTTCACTCAGAGGCTGCACTTCTTCTTACAAAATAAAAGCCTTCTCCAGCGTGTCATTTCCTGATGCGTCGACACAGGAAGCAAAAGAAAAAAAAGCTGTCTCCTCTTTTTATTCTCATCAGAGCATAAACACTGCTGACCTCTGACCTCTGACCTCCAGAACTGCAGTAAACTGGTCCTTGAATTTACTTTTATTTTTTATTTTTTGTTTCTTACTGTATTAAATACTCATGGGGGGGGGGGTCTGTGTGGTGTCTGGTGATGTCACAGCAGGATGTGATGAGGTCAGCAGGATGTAGTGATGTCACAGTCAGCAGGATGTGTTCAGAGTCGGACAGGAAACTGTGAGAGGACGATGCTGCAGCGACACCTGCAGGACGAGGCAGGAAACACAGTAACCTGACACCTGAGTGTGTGTGTGTGTGTGTGTGTGTGTGTGTGTGTGTGTGTGTGTGTGTGTGAACTGGTCTGACTGGTTTGTGAGGCTGAATCTGGTCTCTCAGCTCAGCACTTTAAAAGAAAATGTTAAACTACAAAAGACTGACTTTACAATAATAATTATAATAATAATAATAGTGGCTGTGCTCATTTTGAAAGAAGTTGAAGTGGCAGATGAAAGTGAACGAGGATAAAGTGTCTGAGTGAGTGAAGCTGACTCCACAGACCTGGACCCAGACAGAACCAGCTGAAGGTCTGTGGTGAATCTGTGGTTACGACGTTCTTCTGTCAAACTGGACTCGTTTGGTCTTCAGACAAATATTAACCATGTGTCCTGGTCTGAGCTGCATCCTGATTGGCTGCAGATCACAGCAGTGGTCCAGTCCGTTCAGGTCCGGTCTGGTTCAGTAGAACCTTAGCAGTCAGTCCTGGACCAGAGCATCACAGCTGTGTCAGATTATCCTGACTAGTTTCTGGGTAGAGAGAGTGGAGGGAACCTGTTGGGGGGGGGGGGGGGGGGGGGGGGGGGGGGCGACAGGAGCCCCACAGGGGCCATAGCAGGTTAGACCTGGTTTTTCTTGTTCAGGCTTCAGCCTCACTGTCTTCCTCTGACTGAGGTGACACAGGTTTTGGAGGGAAACAGCAGAGGGCAGCAGAGTGTCATCCTGCTTCAGATGCACTGCAGAGTCCAAACAACCAGAGGTTCACTGTGTTAGTGTGTGTGTGCGTGTGCGTGTGCATAACGCAACAGTTTTTACAACAGTTTGTAAAACAGGCTGTAAATCCACAGAGGTGTGGTGAGTCTGCCGTGGTCAGCGAATGTGTCGCTGTGGAAGATTTCTTCAGTCTTTATGAGCAGTTTATAAAATGTTTCCTGAACAACCAGCAGTTCCCTGTGGACCTGATGATATCTTATACTGTGTGTGTATGTGTCCAGGAGTCATTGAAAATGTTCTAGGAGTCATTATAAACGCCGTAAATGTCCTTGAGGAAGCTTTATAAAATCCTGAGGAGGTTGTTGGTCCTTGAACATGTTTCCTTGAGAAGTTCTGTGAAACCTGGAAGAGGTTCAAGGTGTCCTGGAGGATGTCAGGTGAGTCTGTGAGGAGGTTCCAGGGTATGAAAAAGGGTATTTAAATCAGCAGGGATAAGGCTTCAGGCTGCAGAGGGGCGGGGCTACAGGCTGCAGAGGGGCGGAGCTACAGGCTGCAGAGGGGCGGAGCTACAGGCTGCAGAGGACTGGCTGCAGTCTGACAATGGTTTGAGTTCCAGTCGGAGCAGAAACAGAGAAACTTCCTGACTTGTTTCTAATAGAGTTTGATTCTGGATAGAATTTAGGAACACAGAGGCATTATGGGTAAGTCCACAACCTGAACTGTTGAAGTTATTGGTTACGCTTCCTTCATTCTGCTGTTTTAGGCTCTGATGGATTTTGTGAAGTCAGTGAACTACGACCGCTGATTCAGGACTCTGCGGTCCAGGACCTGAGGCCAGTTTATAGTCCAGGTCTCTGGCCTGGTCCTTGACAGTGTCTCAGGGTAACAGCTGATCTCAGCTGACAGATGTTCAGGTTAATGTGAAACTCAGGTGTTATTGTGGAGTTTGACCTCTGACCTCTGACTAACAGTCTGTTAAACATTCAGAGGAGACACACCTGGTCCTGGACTCACCTGGTCTGTATTACTGTGAGAACCTGCTGCTTGGACGTTCACAGTCACCTCGTCTCATCAAGAGAAAAACTTTCTCTTATATTCAGATTTCCTTTGTTGAATGTTTCATTCAGGTTTTTAAAATTGCAAATTGAAAATGTTCATAAAGTCTGTGGATAGAGAGACAGTGATCAGCTGTGGAACTCTGTGCTTCCACCTGGCTCATCAACATCAGCTCTTTACCTGTAGCCACAGTCACACAGGTACAGGTGTGGTGAGGCCTCGTCCGTCACGGTGTTTTGGCTCTTCAGCTGGTAAAACAGCCGGTCGTTCCGAGTCCAGTTTGTATCTGCATCATGTGAAGTGACGACAAAATGACAGTGTCAGCAGCAGAAACTGTTTTACATGTGATCATTAGCATTAATATAATTATATCGAGAGCATGATCAGTTATTTCAGGATGATTAATATTCATGAGACATTTCAGTTCAACACAAATCCAAGAAATAATCTTCACAGTGAAGTGACCACAGCATTCATTTACTGTTTGTGTGTGTGTGTGTGCATGTGTGCGTGTGTGCGTGTGTGTGTGTGTGTGTGTGTGTGTGTGTGTGTGTGTGTGTGTGTGTGTGTGTGTGTGTGTTTATAAAACATAGGAGGAGCACTTCCTGTCGGACGGCGGCTCGCTCCACCCAGACAAAGAGATCGTTATTGTTAATGAGGAGAAGAGTTTATCAGTTTCTCTTTAGATGTTACTGTGACAGAAACTCTCAGATGTTTGGCTTCATTCATCAATTATCATTAGTCAATCATCATTTATTAATTAGCCTCAGATCATCTTTATCCAGATCATCCAGTTTGTCATCATAAAAAATCAAAACAGTGATGTACTGTTCCTTTAAGTCGTCGCGCTCTCTCTCTCTCTCTCTCTCTCTCTCTCTCTTTCTCTCTCTGTAGGACCACAGCTCGCCCGGCCCTAACTCGCCCATCTACGCCAACGTCTCCTCTCTGAAGAAAACGTGTCTCCCTCAGACCTCGGCCCCAATACCACCACCTCCTTCTGACCCCGCCCCCTCTGTCCCAGACCACACCCCCTTGTCTTCCGTCTCCTCCTCCGGCATGATAAGCCCCGCCTCTCCGCTCAGCCCACAGGAGGAGTGGCAGGTAAGGTGACCTCTGACCTCTGTGTTTCATTAGCGTAAGTTTAAATACTGAAAGGACTTCAAGCGGCAGCTGAGACAGAAGCTGTGAAAGAAACTGAAGTGGACACAGAGGACAGAAGCACAGACAGACATTGAAATGACAGTGGAAATTTAAACACTGAAAGAAGTGGAAGTTTCAGTTGAGACAGAAGTTGTGAAGTAAATCGAAGTGGCAGATGAAATTTAAGGAGTGAAAGGAATTGAAGTGGAAGTCAATATCACTAAAAGAAAATGAAACAGCAGATGAAATATGAGGACTGAGAGAAATTGATGTGGCAGTGTGGACAGACAAACTGAAAGAAAATGAAGTGGTAGGTAAAATGTAGCGAGAGGAAGACGAAGTTACCATTAAGAAAGAAGAACTGAAGGAAAATGAAGAGGTTATGGTTATGAGGTTATGACAGTTCTGACAAAGGCACTGAAAGAAATTGGCAGATGAACTACAAATAATAAAAGAAGTTGATGTGATGGTTCAGACTAAAGTACTAAATGAAACTGAAGTGGTAGAGGAAATTTACAGAGTAGAATAAGCTGCAAGGGCAGTTGAGACAAAATGCAAGGACTAAAAGCAGTTGAAGTGGCAGGTGAAATCTAAGGTCTGAAAACTGACAGACATTGAAGTGACATAGTAGACAGGAACACTAAAGGAAAATGAAGTGATTGATTGAATTTAAGGAGTGACAGAAGCACTGAAAGAAAATTAAGTGGAGGTTGAAATTTGAGGCGTGAACGAAGTCGAGGCAGAAGAACCTAAACTGAACTGAAATAAAAAACTTCAGGACTGAAAGGAATGGAAGTGATAGTTGAAACAGAAACATTGAGATTCAAGCAACAGATGAAATTTACACACAGAAACACTGGAAAAAAAAGAGAAGCTGATGAAATTTCACCTTTAAAAAAGTGTATTTATCATAGCTCTTATAGATACTATATATAATATATATCTATATATATATATCTATATATATATATATCTTATAGATACTATATATAATATATATCTATATATATATATATATATGTGTGTGTGTGTGTGTATACGTATATATATATATATACGTATACACACACACACACACATATATATATATATATATATGTGTGTGTGTGTGTGTGTGTGTATACGTATATATATATATATATATATATATATATATATATATATATATATAACATTTGATATGTAACTCATATTGTCTTTTAGTTTTTTATCGCAGCTCTTGTTCTAATGTTTTTATTGAACAGAAGTTTAGTTTCAGTTCAGTTTCTGGTGTGTTCGTGTGGCTGCAGCTCACAGGTGATTAAAGTTTAATCAGACGTCACCTGAGCTGATCAGGTTTGTTCCTCAGAGATCGAATGAACAGGTAAAGCTCACATGTTGCTGAGGAACAGCTGACGGTTCACTGCCTTGCTCAAAGACACTTCAGTCGCACACTGACAATGACACTGGTCAGGAAACTGGATATTATTTTATAAATGTCCATTTGTGACTTGATGTAGGATTCAGATGATCGAATGAAAACTGTTGCTAGGCGACTGTTTCTAAAAGTTTTTTTTATTTGTAAATAACCTTGTTTTTCCTGTGTTTTGATGTCATGTTTGAGAAAAGACACAAAAACAAAATGTTATTTATTTATTTTAAAGCTAATAACCTGAACAAATAAAAGATTATTATTTATTTATTTAAATAAATGAATAACAGTTTAGTTAAAAATAGAAGCAACTTTCCCTTCATTAAGTTTTTTTGACCTCCTCATACAAACATAATAAATACGGATGTACCTGAATGCACCATGTTTTCTCTGCAGGTGCACACTGACCAGGATAGTGGGAAGGTGTTTTATTTCCATCCTGTCACCAGACAGACCACCTGGTCCGACCCCCGCAACCCGCCACACATGGACCAGTCCAAGGGGAGGGAGGGGGGACAGCTGACCTCCCCCTCACCTCTGCTCTCCCCCGCTTCCTCTCAGGTACCAGAAACACAAACCTGTTCACATTTACAACTGAGATTATTTATTGTTTTATTAAGTTTGAAATGAACAGTTCCACTTCAAATGAAGAATTCCTTTATAAAGGATTTCTTTCTTTATCAGGTTATTAACTCAGTCGTTAACATTATAAATCATTAATAAACAATTATAAACACGTTATAACAGTTTTCATACATTGATTCAGGCTCACTTTTTGGCAATATCAAGTTAACGCTTCCTACTCATTAATCTGACTGATCAGTTATTATCATTTATAACTGGTAACAGGAGCCTGTTAGTAACTGATCAATACATGAAGATGTGTTTATAAATGTTAGTAACTGATCAATAAATGGTTGTAAACTGATGAAGAAATATGAAGACGATGGAGGGAAAAAACACAGACACGTGAACAGAGGGACAAAGACAATACAAAATATCAATATTGATTACATTATTATTGATCACATCATTATTGATCACATGAATATGAAGTGATGTTCAGAGCTGTGCCCCCCCCCCCCCCCCCCAGAGCTCCTGTGGGTGGGAGCAGCTGGTGGACGAAGTCTCAGGCAGATTTTATTACTACAACCCGACCACACGAGCCACATCCTGGACCGCACCTGAGGCGCTGTCCTCCCCCGCCTCCTCCTCCTCCCCCGCCTCCCCCCCCGGACCTTCAGCCAACAGGAAGCATGAGGACGGCCCGGTACGGTCCTGAGAGGAGTCTGGATCAGATCTGATCCAGGATCAGTGAAGTCAGGGATTATAGACACATTGATCTGAAACAGGATCAATATCTCAGGAGCAGGGACTGAAAGCAGCTGAGGTGGCAGATGAAGTCTAAGGTCTGAAAAAGCTGAGGTGGCAGTGTAGACAGGAACACTGAAGGAAAATGAAGTGATGAATTGAATTGGAGGAGTGACAGAAGCACTGAAAGGAATGTAAGTGGAGGAGAAAATGGATATGAAATACTAAATACTGAGATAGAAGCTCTGAAAGAAAATGAAGTGGAAGATGAACCTAAAGAACTGAGATAAAATATTCAGGACTGACAGTAATGGAAGTGGAAGTGTAGACAGGAACACTGAAAGCTCTAAAAAGAGCAGATGAGATGTGACTTTAAAAAAGTTTCTCTATTCTGTATACATATATACATATATATATATATATACACACACACACGTATGTATATGTATATATGTGTGTGTACAAAAATATATATGTATATTTGTATATATAATAAATGACAGTTTATTTCTGTTCTTTATCTGGTTGAATGAAGCCCCCCCTGCCAGAGGAGGATTATCCTGTGGATGCACCTAGAGACAACAACACTGTCTTTACCACGGTACACACACACACACACACACACACACACACACACACACACACACACACACACACAGGGTTTCATCTCCAGTCTGTCCCTGTGTTTTTTTCCCAGCATGCTCAGCAGCCCGTGGGTCTGATTCCCAGAGCTCAGCTGCAGGAGGTGATCAATCAATCAATCAATCAATCAATCAATCAATATATCATCAGGTTTTGCACCTGATTCTTTTTTCATTGATCCATGGGTTCGTTGTTTGTTCCAGCCCTCACATCTGCCCCAAAGAATGATGGGAAATGGAGTTTCTGAGGAGGGAACGAACTGGAGATACAGCGTGGCGGAAGACGTCAGACAAACATTATTGATCATGATGGAAATAATTTACAATTTTATAACTTACATTAAAATATGAATTCATTTAAAAATAATTTAAAATCTCCTCTTTAC
>NC_079380.1:25399959-25467459 GCF_021018895.1 Seriola aureovittata
ACACACAACCTACAACATGTGACACAATGAGGGGTGGGGGGGTCGTTGTGCATAAGTGACCCCGCACCTGAAGCAGCTCTGTGTTCATTTCCCTGCAGAGGTCCCAGACTACAGCATGAGAGTTTCCTACATGAAGGACCTGGTCCGGACTCTGCCGCTGCCAAACCACGACACCATGGAGCTGCTGTTCAAACACCTGCGCAGGTAGGTTCAACCTGAGGCTTCTTAGAACCAGGACCAAAAGACCAAGACTGGTTTTCATTCATCCACCCCCACTCTCTCTCCCCAGGGTGATCGAGCACAAGGACTCCAACAGGATGTCGGTTCAGAGCGTCGCCATCGTGTTTGGACCCACGTTGCTCCGCCCCCAGACCGAATCCGCCAACATGACGATCCACATGGTTTTCCAGAGCCAGATAGTGGAGCTCATGCTCAACGAGTTCCAGACCGTTTTCTCCCAGAGTTAGGAGGAACCTCCTGGAGCTCCTCTGGGACCTCAAGCACCACCAGAGAACATCCTGGAAACTCCTGGAAGGTCCTGAAAACCCCATGAGAACTGCCAAAAATCTTCCAAAGTGTCAGAGACCTAAACATAACCTCCTCTCAGATTCAAGGTCACGGAGCATTGAACCCTGGACCTGCTGACTACATGGTCCCCCTTCCAAACACTGAGGCCTGAGCAGTCCAGGTAGAACGTGAGCAGTGCTTCTCTTTCAGGGCAAAAGACCAAACAGTACAAGTTCCAGATCCATTTAGGAGCTTGTGGAACCCTGGACCCAAACACATTCTCCTCTATTTTAATACATATACAAGTTCATAAAGGATTAAACATGGAACGTGTTGAGCCCTGTGTCACCACTGTGTCTCCAACAGCCAGAGTACAAACCTAGAAACCTGAACTGGTTCTGAAACCTTCTTTTGGATCATCGGTTTTCTTTCAAGGCAACAGACCAAACAAAACACATTTTTTCTTAGCAGCCGAAAACCCTACCATTCTCACTTTGAGCAAGAACTGTCCCAACAAGTTCCAGATTCCCCTGGAATGCTCGAGCTCTCTGGACCCAAACTCTTTTCCTATTCATTTATTTGAAATCTATAGATTTCAGAGTTCGGGGGGGTTTGAACACCTCCTACTTTTTCTTTTCACAACGATTTGAACCTTCAATAACACAGATAGACCCTGAATGGATCCATCTAGAACCCTGGACTGGTTCTCAAACCTAAACCAGTAGACAGACAAATCACAGCCTTTTGGCACCTGAATAAAATCATGAATAGAACCTCATAGAACTCTTACTTGACCCACATCTCACCACCAGACCCCCAAATCTCAAATGACCCAAGAGTAACTGGAATGGATCTGGAACTGGGACCAGATCACACCCACAAAACACAAAACATCCCGACCTCTCGACCTTTGTGTCCCGTGTGACTGTGCTTTTCTGTACCTGAAGGTTTATTTTGGAATCCAAATGTCTCTCGAGCTTATTAACAGAAATCGTGAAAAGTCCTTCTGAACTGAACAAACAGCATTTGCACACTTCCAATGAACAGAGCTTAGGTTTTGGGTTGACCCCCCTGAACAGGAACACACTGTGGGTTTATGTTTGTGGGCGTACCTGTGGACACTACGTGAACCTGCCTGGTTGTCAGAGGAATTAGATCAGACTTATTCTTCACTCACACATCGAGCCTGAGAACACGAACACACTGACTCAGAGTCAAACTAATTGAAAATATAAACTCTTGTTGGTCCTTCTGTTCAATTTTCTCTTATTTTCAATCAGTGCCTTAGAATTGACCCTAACCCTTTCAAACAGGAAGTGTAAAGAGTCTGGAGTTGACACAGATTGGCTGGTCGTACCTGCTCACTCCCTTACACTCTGCCACTCTGCAGGTGTTGGTGTCAGATCGCTTGTTGTTCAGTTTTAGTTTAATTCTACTTGTTAATGTCCATGTTCAGGTTCTGGAGTCTGGAGCCGATGTGTACCCAGTATCAGTCTGTGCTACATTCACTGACTCTGGAAAACACAGATTTGCAGAACATGTTGATACCAAGTAAAAGTTTAACATGAAACTTTGTCGTATTAAACACTGCATCAAACTTTAGTCTTGATCCGGTCCTGATGATGTCATCAGTCAGTGACAGTGTAGATCCCACGTGTTGTTTTAGACTGTCGTCATGGCGATGGTATGCAATCACAAATCAATTGAGAAATGATCAAATTCTCTTGTGCCCACATCGTCTTTCTGCTAAGCTAGTAGCTAAGCTAAGGTAAACACACATGGATCTATGTGTGCGTGAATCTAAATGTGTATCAGGATGTTCAGAGGGCCGGGTCGTCTCCTCTGAGGGACTCCACAAGAGAACGTAGAGAGCCTAGAGTAGAACATGGAGAACAAGAGCTTTTACAGTGTTTCAGTTTGTCTTGGGGGAACATTTTACTGCTGTTGTTTGTGTAATGGTGAATAATCTGTACAATGTTGTATGTTTTTATAGTTTTGACTTTCTATGTGTTCAGAACAAAGTTAACGTCACCAGACTGTACATAAGAGGGTATTTTACTGACTTTAATAAAGAGGAAACAGTGTTCAGTCTGTTTCCTGCTGTATGAAACCACAGCTGCTGCTCCGACACAGTGTCCAAATATCAGGTTTGGTTGGTGGTGTGGTTACCATGGCAACTGTGTTACTGCCAACTCTCTACAAACAGACAGAAGAGGAGGGGTCACTCAGTGCCATTTGTTCTGGGATGTTAATGTGTCACGTGACACAACATAAAAACCTGCTGTGAGACCAGGACCACTTTATTAGGTACACCTCTATGAGCACTGAGTGGTGAGCTGCTGTGGGCGGAGTCAGCAGAAACACCGTTTCACACCAGCGCTTCTCAACCTTCTTCAGCTCGTCCCACAACGACCCTTAAACAACACAGAGGTCAAACAACAGGATCTCAGAGCGGTGAACGGTCAGGAGGTAGATAGATCTCTGATTCACCTTCTGTCTCTGGCTCCTTCCTCGTCACTTCCTGTTTCTAACCAGCTGTCTGTTCTGATTCCAGTGTGTGGACCGGGGTCATAAACATGTAAACAGGGATAGATTTTTATATTTTTATATATATTTTTACCATAATTTTACAGTTTGTTGAACCACTTGCAACACGTTCGCGGCCCCACAGTGGGCCCCGGGCCACAGTGTGGGAATCACTTTAAAAAATACCCACAAAAAAAAAACTAACATCAGTTAAAGTTTCACTTTACTTTGAATACTTTCACTTTACCTGCGTCAAACACTTTTACTTTGGAACTACATGTGTTCAACCGTTGAACTACCGTTTTCCTGCGCACAGGCGTACCGCAGCGCAGACTGTATTACTCCGCAGATCAGCTGTGTGAGTCACACAGAGCTGAACGGAGGTGGACGTGTGAAGTAATACAGACAGCAGGTGGTTTACACACCTGGACTGTGTCAGACTGTGACGCTGCTGGACTCAGAGACCTCAAGTCCAGGTGTCAGGTCCGGCGCAGACACGTCTCTTTATTTAACGTTGAATCCGGACAGAGACGAAGAGACAGACTGAGTCACTCTGCTCAAAAGAACTGCACTGCGCAGGCGCGGTCCGGTAGCCAGTTGTCATGGAGACGGTTTGTTGTTACTGACCCGCAAAGAGGCTGGAAACACCTGAACACACAGACCGAGAACACGAGTAGATAAAACTAGTGCAGGTAAGATGTTTAACTCACCTTTACCTGTCCGCTGAGCTAACGTTAGCCCCGAGCTAACGGAAGCTAGCTGCCGTTAGCCATGGTTGTATTGCGTTAGCCCAGGAGCTAGCGTTAGCCACTCAGCTCCGTTCAAACACCATGTTTCTTTTAACTGGGACACAGACGGTTCACCTGCAGAATTCACCTGTGGATCTATGCGGCTCATGTGGGAGCTCAGGTGTGTCACTGTGAACAGCGGCTCAGCTGCGTTCACTGACAACACGTTCACTGCTGTTTGAAACAGCGGGGTCACCTCAGGTGTTCCGGGACCGGGTTTACACCGTGATCCGGATCCAAGTGAAGAGTCTCAACACATCAACAGTCTGTCGTCATGGACACAACACGTGACTGACAGGCCGCTCACCTGGTCTCATGGACTGATATTTGACTGAGACATGAACCTGTTGTGATGAACCAGCTCCATGTTATTTAATGTTACTGTCTGACATCATCAGGTGATGGCGATGTCAGAGCGTGATGTCATCGACTTCTCGGCGTTGGAGCGCGAGCTGCAGGCGGCGGTGGAGTCTGAGCGGAAACACCAGAGAGAGAACGAGGCCAAACTGAGAGCAGTCAGCCAGGGAGTCGCCTCCTACAGGGAGTTCAGGTAACTGCAGGGGTCTTGAAACAGCTCCAGGACTTTCTAGGACTCATTGAAGGAGCCCTCTGCTGACCAAAGGATCCCTGTAAAGTATCCTGGAACTCCTTCAAGGACTCCTGGAATGTCTTTAAAAAACCCTGGAGCCTTCAAAATCATCCTTGAAATTCCCTCAAGGATCCTTTAAGTGTCATGTAGGAATGCAGCATCGTTCTGAACCAACTAACTACAATACCCAGAGTGCTTCAGAAGTGTCCTGGGATACCTCAAGACTTCCAGGAGTCTACCTCAAGACTTCCTGGAAATGTTTTGGAGGACTCCAGAACTCCTTGAAGGAGTTTCAAGAAACTCTCAAAGGCTCTCAGGGTCCTTCCAGGTATTTCAAGGGGCCTTGAGCGAGCTCCTTGAAATATTGTTAAGGTTAATATTCCAGGGTCCTGGAAATGTAACCAAGCTGACTCTTACATGTGATCTTGTCTCTGTCAGGGACCTGGTCTTGACCTGTCACCTGAAACCTCTGGACAAGAAGGACAAAGACAGAGCTCCACGGAAACAACCCTGTAACCCTGTTGCCCCGAGCAACGCGGAACCAACAAGCCATTGTTAATCCTAAACTTCTTTACTGTTATCTCATTTAAAACATGTTGCTGTCCTGGAAAACCTTGTTTCTCCAGCACTTAAAAACTTTCCAGGAGCTTTCAACTCAGTTCTGGAAGTTTTCCTGCAGTGACTCAGTGTGAGCATCAGGTGGAGCTGGAGGACAGGCACTGCAGCTCAGCTCTTCTCAGTCTGTGTGAATGGGAGACATGTTTTATATGAACTGAAGACACCCAGGACAGAGACAGAGACAGTGCTGAGTCTGGGTTTTTCAAAATAAGACACAACAACCAAATGAATGCAATGTAGAAAACAACATGCAGCTGTCAGATGACAGGAAACAGAAGGGTGAATATTTACTGGTTATTAAAGTATTTTCTGTTTGTGTTTAATAAACTGACGATCCTTCATTAATGAACTGACTCTGTTCAAACTGACTCTGAGTCACTTTTTATAAACTATTTATTTCTATGAACTTATTTGCTCTGATGTGAAACAGGAAGTGGTTTATGCTGAGCAGGTTCAAACACAGAGGAGGAAACACAGAGGGAGGTCTCACTCTGTGTATTTATGGAGTAAAGACTGAAGGACTCCCCAGAATGAGTTCAGGGGTCATTTCAGACTCCAGAGGCCACTTAAGGTTTCTCTGACTGTTTTCAAGGTAACGTCCTTGAACAGCTCCAGGAGTTCTTGACTTAAATGACTTTTGGCAGAGTTTCCAAAGTTTCCAGGAGTCTAATGAGGATCATTTGATTCCCTGAGGGGATTTAAACTTTCTTGAAAAATTATAAAACCCCTTTTTTGGGGCGTCGAGTAGCTCAGTTGGTTGAGCATCCGCCCCATGTGTAGAGGCTACAGTCCTCGCTGCAGTCGGCCCCTTTGCTGCACGTCATCCTCCCCCCTCTCTGCCTCCCCATTTCCTGTCTCTCTCTACTGCACTGTCAATAAAGGCACAAAAAGACCGAAAAATAACAACAACAAAAACAATTATAAAACCCCTTTTAAATTGATCTAAGGGTTCTTCCAGGATCCTTGAGAGGACTATGATTGCCCTCAAGAACCCCCCATAAGTCCTAGAAAGGTGTCCAGGTGTCTTTGAACTGCTGATCAGAGTTTCAAGGATCCCTCAAAAGTTTCCAAGATGTGATGATCCGTGTTTGGTCGAGAAGACGTTTCCGGTAGTAGTGTGTGGAGTGAGTCATCTGTCAGAGCAGAGACGATCTTCGGCTGCAGGTTGATGTTCGTGTGAGCGGAATCAAACCCGCGGCTCTGATAGACAGAGACAGACACGGAGGAGACATCAGACTCCACAGTTCTGCTTTCCCGCGGGTTTGTTCTCTTTCTTCTTCTGCAGCTTCAGGTGAGTTTCTCTCTCTCTCTCTTCAGGTTCTTCTTCGTTCTTTGATTTGAAGTGATGAACGCGTCGCGGCTGCTTCACGTGCAGGAGTTTAAAAACCAATAATCATTTATTACAGATGTCAGAGCTCCTCATCACATTCAACCGGGTTATTAGAGTTCAGGCGGGAAAAGTCCTGAACATGTCGGTGAAGTGAAACTGTAGAAAATAGGATGATGAGTTCAAGTTCTCACTGTGACCTGAAGAACACGAAGCTCACGAGCTTCTGATGATACATGACGTGCTAGTGACGTGAGTCAGGTTCCAGTTCAATTAGTTTAATGTCTGTTACCTGGACTCTGAGTCTGCAATTAAGTTTGGATTGACTGATTGATTGATTGATTGATTGATTGATTGATTGATTGATTGATTGATTGACTGATTGATTGATTGGTGCCCAGAGTCCAAGGTGAACCTTCAGATTGTTTGTTTTGATCAACAGTAGATGAAGATGATTTAAGGAAAAGCAGCAGGTCGTCACATGTGAGAAGCTGGAACCAGGAAATGATTCAAACTGCTGTCACAATAATTAATTTTTCGATCAATCACCTTATTGATAGCTGATGATAGGTGATTTAATCAGTGGTAAATCTTTCAAATCTAAATCTACTTTTGTTCGACTCTTCAGACTGAGATCATGAAGGATCAGAACTTTAAAGACGAGGTGATGAAGATTCTGGAAGAAGCTCCGAGCGCCAGGAGAGCTCTGCTGGAGAACTACGACAACCTGCTGAGGGTGGCCGACTACTGCCACGACAACTACCTACAGGTTAGTACTGGTTAGTACTACCACTACTATTACTACTACTGCCACGACAACTACCTACAGGTTAGTACTGGTTACTACTACCACTACTATTACTACTACTGCCACGACAACTACCTACAGGTTAGTACTGGTTACTACTACCACTACTATTACTACTACTACTGCCACGACAACTACCTACAGGTTAGTACTGGTTACTACTACCACTACTATTACTACTACTACTGGCACAACGACTACCTACAGGTTAGTACTACCACTACTATTACTACTGCCACGACAACTACCTACAGGTTAGTACTGGTTACTACTACCACTGCTATTACTACTACTACTGGCACAACGACTACCTACAGGTTAGTACTACCACTACTATTACTACTACTACTGCCACGACAACTACCTACAGGTTAGTACTGGTTAGTACTACCACTACTATTACTACTGCTGCCACGACAACTACCTACAGGTTAGTACTGGTTAGTACTACCACTACTATTACTACTACTACTGCCACGACAACTACCTACAGGTTAGTACTGGTTAGTACTACCACTACTATTACTACTACTACTGCCACGACAACTACCTACAGGTTAGTACTGGTTAGTACTACCACTACTATTACTACTACTACTGCCACGACAACTACCTACAGGTTAGTACTGGTTAGTACTACCACTACTATTACTACTACTACTGCCACGACAACTACCTACAGGTTAGTACTGGTTAGTACTACCACTACTATTACTACTACTGCCACGACAACTACCTACAGGTTAGTACTGGTTAGTACTGGTTAGTACTGGTTAGTACTACCACTACTATTACTACTACTACTGCCACGACAACTACCTACAGGTTAGTACTGGTTAGTACTACCACTACTATTACTACTGCTGCCACGACAACTACCTACAGGTTAGTACTGGTTAGTACTACCACTACTATTACTACTACTACTGCCACGACAACTACCTACTGGTTAGTACTGGTTAGTACTACCACTACTATTACTACTGCTGCCACGACAACTACCTACTGGTTAGTACTGGTTAGTACTACCACTACTACTGCCACGACAACTACCTACTGGTTAGTACTGGTTAGTACTACCACTACTATTACTACTACTACTGCCACGACAACTACCTACTGGTTAGTACTGGTTAGTACTACCACTACTACTGCCACGACAACTACCTACTGGCTAGTACTGGTTAGTACTACCAGTACTATTACTACTGCTGCCACGACAACTACCTACAGGTTAGTACTGGTTAGTATTACCACTACTATTACTACTGCTGCCACGACAACTACCTACTGGTTAGTACTGGTTAGTACTACCACTACTACTGCCACGACAACTACCTACTGGTTAGTACTGGTTAGTACTACCACTACTATTACTACTACTGCCACGACAACTACCTACAGGTTAGTACTGGTTAGTACTACCACTACTATTACTACTGCTGCCACGGCAAGCTAGTTAGTAGTTTCCCTTTGTTTTCAGTCTTTGTGCTAAGCTAGGCTAACTGTCCTGTCTGCATGTGTTGCTGTCAGTCAGGTGACGGGAGTTTGAAGGCGTTGGAGGAAACTAAAAACTTCACCACCCAATCACTGGCCAGCATCGCCTACCAGATCAGCACTCTGGCCAGTAGCGTGCTGAGTCTGTTCGATGCTCAGACCAGTCAGCTTCGTCACATGGAGTCTTCCATCAACCTCATTGGTCAGGTGAGCTGACTGACACACACACACACAAACCTGCACAGTATGTCTGTGCGATATCCGCGTAACACGTAAGTTGAAGTGTAAAAAAAATCTTGTGGTTGTCTTGGTAACGACGTGTCTTTACTTCATCTGTGCATCAACAGTTTTTTCCTCTCGATTGTCTGTTTCTCTTTCTTCAGAATTTGTGCTGAGAATACAGATCCAGGTCGTGTGTGTGTGTGTGTGTGTGAGTGTGTGTGTGAGTGTGTGTGTGTGTGTGTGAGTGTGTGTGTGTGTGTGTGTGTGTGAGTGTGTGTGTGTGTGTGTGTGTGTGTGTTGTGTGTGTGTGTGTGTGTGAGTGTGTGTGTGTGTGTGAGTGTGTGTGTGTGTGAGTGTGTGTGTGTGTGTGTGTGTGTGTGTGTGTGTGTGAGTGTGTGTGTGTGTGTGTGTGTGTGTGTGTGTGTGTGTGTGTGTGTGTGTGTGTGTGTGTGTGAGTGTGTGTGAGTGTGTGTGTGTGAGTGTGTGTGTGAGTGTGTGTGAGTGTGTGTGTGTGTGTGTGTGTGTGTGTGTGTGTGTGTGTGAGTGTGTGTGTGAGTGTGTGTGTGTGAGTGTGTGTGTGTGGGTGTGTGTGTGTGTGTGTGAGTGTGTGTGTGTGTGAGTGTGTGTGTGAGTGTGTGTGTGTGAGGGTGTGTGTGTGTGGGTGTGTGTGTGTGTGAGAGTGTGTGTGTGTGAGGGTGTGTGTGTGTGTGTGTGTGTGTGTGTGTGATAGCGTGTGTGTGTGTGTGTGTGTGTGTGTGATAGTGTGTGTGTGTGAGGGTGTGTGTTTGTGAATGAATGAATGAATGAATGGAGCCTCTGTTTTCTCTCTGCTTTGTGTTTCACTTACTGTCATTAACAAAACTACAACAACCGTGCTGTGATTTAACCTGTGGTCTAACAATCTACACTCATCCATCCATGCATTCATTCATTCATTCATTCATTCATTTATTCATTCATCCATCCATTATGTATGATTGATAGTTTCCATCAGTGGTCTGGTCTCTGTGACTTGATCACTGAATGTGTTTGTGGTTGTTTCTGTTCAGTTCTTATTTGTTTATTATTATTATTATTATTATTATTTATTTTGTTAACAGTCTGAATCTGGTTGTTTCGTTATCAGTTAAGTGCAGATAATTATTTTAACTAAGTAATATTGTGGTCAAATAAGTGTTGTCAACAACAACAACAATAACTGAGGTTGGACACAACACAGAAATCATTTATTGCACTTTAACGTCAAATCAATAACAAAATAGTGAAATGAATAAAATCAATCACTTAAAAAGTATAAAAAAAAAGACAAAGAACGGGTTTCATTGTTTAATCAGAGAAATGTTTCAGTTTTTATTGTTTCTGTTTTTAACATTTCATAAAAATATCTTTCAAAACATGTTTCATTAAAATAAACAAGTTCAAGAATAAAACAGTCTCTGGAACATCAAGAGTCTTCATCCTGGTTTAACCTGAACCTTCCCCTCCTCTTCCTCTTCCTCCTCTTCCTCCTCCTCCTCTTCCTCCTCCTCGTCCTCCTCCTCCTCTTCCTCCTCCTCTTACTCCTCCTCTTACTCCTCCTCCTCGTCCTCCTCCTCTTACTCCTCCTCTTCCTCCTCTTCCTTCTCCTCCTCTTCTTCCTCCTCCTCCTCCTCCTCCTCCTCCTCTTCCTCCTCCTCTTACTCCTCCTCTTACTCCTCCTCCTCCTCCTCGTCCTCCTCCTCTTACTCCTCCTCTTACTCCTCTTCCTTCTCCTCCTTTTCCTCCTCCTCCTCCTCCTCGTCCTCCTCTTCCTCCTCTTCTTCCTCCTCTTCCTCTTCCTACTCCTCCTCTTCTTCCTCCTCCTCCTCCTCCTCCTCCTCGTCCTCCTCTTCCTCCTCTTCTTCCTCCTCTTCCTCCTCTTCCTCTTCCTACTCCTCCTCTTCTTCCTCCTCCTTTTCCTCCTCCTCCTCCTCCTCCTCAGACAGTGGAAATGCATAAGGAGAAAGTTTCTCGGAGGGAGATCGGCGTGTTCACAGCGGTCAGACGAGTCCCACGCAGCCACAAGATCCTCCCGCCTTCTCAACCTGCTGCAGTTACGCAGCCCCACCCACCTTACAGCCGCCGACCAATCAACTACCAGCAGCTGGACGGCCTGGGCCACGGCGTGAAGGTATCTCACACACATTACGGTGCTGTTATATGGAATATAATATCCCATACACAAATGTCATATATGTATATATATTGACTGTCCATACATAAAATTTACATACATATAAAAGTAAAATCACCTCTGTAAAAATTATACATTAAAGCTTTTAAAAATTGGAATATGTCTATCACATATGAAACTGTATGTTTGTGTTGTAGACAGATGTATAAATGTATATGTTGATAAACAGTCTGAGACACTGTCCCTGAATGTGAAGACACATGTTTAAAATTCATGAGAATAACATATAGAAAAAAACATATAACATGTTTATAGTATGTTGTTTTAATATACATACATATATAAATTTAATATATATTGTTAACGTATGCTACCAACATGTTTTACAATATAAAAATTCTTCATCAATATTTGAATATATATACATTTACAAATTTATTTCATATATGTTATAAACATATATCTTCACATATCCAGGGGATATAGCATCCCTAACTAGCTTCACTAACCGCAGCTCCTCCGTTCTCTTATTAACCAACCGGTTCAACAGACTCATCTGAAAACTGAAATATAATTTACCAAGATGTGTGTGAACAGGACAGATTAGAGTCGAGCTGTCTGGAGTTAGTCATGTCGCTACATCACTGCAGCTCAGTCAGCTAGCCTGTCACAGGCTCTGCTGTGATCACGAACAACAAGCAGGTGATTCATGGGACTTCCTGTGAATGTAGCTAACGTTACATAGCAGCCAACAAACCTCCTGTTAGCGTTAGCCTCTCTTGGGGAGATGTTTGCTAGTTGGTTTAACAACGTACAACTTTTCTTGATGTTGAGCAGCTGCAGTGTTTATGAAGTGACACTCCGTACATCTACTGTCACACTGACAACTTCCTGTTAACTTTTCCCTCCCCTTCACCATCACTTTTTGCCGCTCGCTTGTTACACACTGCCCTGATCCCTACAGGAGCTACGCTATGCTAACATTAGCTTGTGCGTCCTGTGAAGAATGAGGAGAGGGTCCAGGAGGATTCGATGCTCTAGATAACGTTGGGTGTTGTGATCACACAGTGTGCAAGTGAAAATCATTCGTCGCCCATTAATGATGGCACTCATAATCTAGTGAATGTAGGGAACACTGCCGTACTAATGCCACCCGGGGGTTGACCCTCTGAACTGCTGTAGCAGTGATGGTTCAGCAGAGACTCAGAGAGCGTCTGACTGAAGAGCAAAAACAGAAGTGCAGTTCTGTTGTGAGTCTGAGGCGATGCTGACGGGAAGTGGAGGTGATGCTGACAGGAAGTGTCGGCGGCTGCAGTGAACCACAGAAGCAGAAGTGACTCTCTGTAAAAGTTCCTCATCTCACTTTATTGTCTGAACACTCACTGAGTGGAAGGATCATTTCCTCCTCAGTCTCAGACCTGCAGATCTACAGCTCTGAACTGCTGTACACTGTACCGCTGTACACTGTACCACTGTACACTGTACCGCTGTACGCTGTACTGCTGTACTGCTGTACCACTGTACCACTGTACACTGTACACTGTACCGCTGTACTGCTGTACTGCTGTACTGCTGTACGCTGTACTGCTGTACTGCTGTACCACTGTACCACTGTACTGCTGTACAACTGTACACTGTACCACTGTACACTGTACACTGTACACTGTACCGCTGTACACTGTACACTGTACTGCTGTACACTGTACCGCTGTACTGCTGTACACTGTACCACTGTACTGCTGTACCACTGTACACTGTACCACTGTACACTGTACACTGTACCACTGTACTGCTGTACGCTGTACCGCTGTACACTGTACCACTGTACACTGTACACTGTACCGCTGTACCACTGTACACTGTACCACTGTACACTGTACCACTGTACACTGTACACTGTACCACTGTACTGCTGTACGCTGTACCGCTGTACACTGTACCACTGTACACTGTACCACTGTACACTGTACACTGTACCACTGTACTGCTGTACGCTGTACCACTGTACACTGTACACTGTACCACTGTACTGCTGTACACTGTACGACTGTACGCTGTACACTGTACCGCTGTACTGCTGTACACTGTACTGCTGTACCACTGTACACTGTACCGCTGTACTGCTGTACTGCTGTACCACTGTACCGCTGTACGCTGTACTGCTGTACTGCTGTACCACTGTCCTCTTCCTCCTCCTCTTACTCCTCCTCTTACTCCTCCTCCTCGTCCTCCTCCTCTTACTCCTCCTCCTCCTCTTCCTCTTCCTACTCCTCCTCTTCTTCCTCCTCCTCCTCCTCCTCCTCCTCCTCTTCCTCCTCCTCTTACTCCTCCTCTTACTCCTCCTCCTCCTCCTCGTCCTCCTCCTCTTACTCCTCCTCTTACTCCTCTTCCTTCTCCTCCTTTTCCTCCTCCTCCTCCTCCTCGTCCTCCTCTTCCTCCTCTTCTTCCTCCTCTTCCTCTTCCTACTCCTCCTCTTCTTCCTCCTCCTCCTCCTCCTCCTCCTCGTCCTCCTCTTCCTCCTCTTCTTCCTCCTCTTCCTCCTCTTCCTCTTCCTACTCCTCCTCTTCTTCCTCCTCCTTTTCCTCCTCCTCCTCCTCCTCCTCAGACAGTGGAAATGCATAAGGAGAAAGTTTCTCGGAGGGAGATCGGCGTGTTCACAGCGGTCAGACGAGTCCCACGCAGCCACAAGATCCTCCCGCCTTCTCAACCTGCTGCAGTTACGCAGCCCCACCCACCTTACAGCCGCCGACCAATCAACTACCAGCAGCTGGACGGCCTGGGCCACGGCGTGAAGGTATCTCACACACATTACGGTGCTGTTATATGGAATATAATATCCCATACACAAATGTCATATATGTATATATATTGACTGTCCATACATAAAATTTACATACATATAAAAGTAAAATCACCTCTGTAAAAATTATACATTAAAGCTTTTAAAAATTGGAATATGTCTATCACATATGAAACTGTATGTTTGTGTTGTAGACAGATGTATAAATGTATATGTTGATAAACAGTCTGAGACACTGTCCCTGAATGTGAAGACACATGTTTAAAATTCATGAGAATAACATATAGAAAAAAACATATAACATGTTTATAGTATGTTGTTTTAATATACATACATATATAAATTTAATATATATTGTTAACGTATGCTACCAACATGTTTTACAATATAAAAATTCTTCATCAATATTTGAATATATATACATTTACAAATTTATTTCATATATGTTATAAACATATATCTTCACATATCCAGGGGATATAGCATCCCTAACTAGCTTCACTAACCGCAGCTCCTCCGTTCTCTTATTAACCAACCGGTTCAACAGACTCATCTGAAAACTGAAATATAATTTACCAAGATGTGTGTGAACAGGACAGATTAGAGTCGAGCTGTCTGGAGTTAGTCATGTCGCTACATCACTGCAGCTCAGTCAGCTAGCCTGTCACAGGCTCTGCTGTGATCACGAACAACAAGCAGGTGATTCATGGGACTTCCTGTGAATGTAGCTAACGTTACATAGCAGCCAACAAACCTCCTGTTAGCGTTAGCCTCTCTTGGGGAGATGTTTGCTAGTTGGTTTAACAACGTACAACTTTTCTTGATGTTGAGCAGCTGCAGTGTTTATGAAGTGACACTCCGTACATCTACTGTCACACTGACAACTTCCTGTTAACTTTTCCCTCCCCTTCACCATCACTTTTTGCCGCTCGCCTGTTACACACTGGCCTGATCCCTACAGGAGCTACGCTATGCTAACATTAGCTTGTGCGTCCTGTGAAGAATGAGGAGAGGGTCCAGGAGGATTCGATGCTCTAGATAACGTTGGGTGTTGTGATCACACAGTGTGCAAGTGAAAATCATTCGTCGCCCATTAATGATGGCACTCATAATCTAGTGAATGTAGGGAACACTGCCGTACTAATGCCACCCGGGGGTTGACCCTCTGAACTGCTGTAGCAGTGATGGTTCAGCAGAGACTCAGAGAGCGTCTGACTGAAGAGCAAAAACAGAAGTGCAGTTCTGTTGTGAGTCTGAGGCGATGCTGACGGGAAGTGGAGGTGATGCTGACAGGAAGTGTCGGCGGCTGCAGTGAACCACAGAAGCAGAAGTGACTCTCTGTAAAAGTTCCTCATCTCACTTTATTGTCTGAACACTCACTGAGTGGAAGGATCATTTCCTCCTCAGTCTCAGACCTGCAGATCTACAGCTCTGAACTGCTGTACACTGTACCGCTGTACGCTGTACACTGTACCACTGTACCACTGTACTGCTGTACCACTGTACACTGTACCACTGTACTGCTGTACACTGTACCGCTGTACTGCTGTACTGCTGTACCACTGTACACTGTACACTGTACCGCTGTACACTGTACCGCTGTACTGCTGTACTGCTGTACCACTGTACACTGTACCACTGTACTGCTGTACACTGTACTGCTGTACACTGTACCGCTGTACTGCTGTACTGCTGTACCACTGTACACTGTACCGCTGTACGCTGTACACTGTACTGCTGTACACTGTACTGCTGTACTGCTGTACCACTGTACACTGTACACTGTACCACTGTACTGCTGTACCACTGTACTGCTGTACCACTGTACACTGTACCACTGTACTGCTGTACACTGTACTGCTGTACACTGTACTGCTGTACACTGTACCGCTGTACTGCTGTACTGCTGTACCACTGTACACTGTACACTGTACACTGTACCGCTGTACTGCTGTACTGCTGTACCACTGTACACTGTACCACTGTACACTGTACCACTGTACACTGTACTGCTGTACTGCTGTACCACTGTACACTGTACACTGTACACTGTACCGCTGTACTGCTGTACTGCTGTACCACTGTACACTGTACACTGTACACTGTACCGCTGTACTGCTGTACTGCTGTACACTGTACACTGTACACTGTACCGCTGTACTGCTGTACTGCTGTACCACTGTACACTGTACCACTGTACACTGTACACTGTACACTGTACCGCTGTACTGCTGTACTGCTGTACCACTGTACACTGTACCGCTGTACTGCTGTACCACTGTACACTGTACCACTGTACTGCTGTACTGCTGTACCACTGTACACTGTACACTGTACACTGTACGCTGTACACTGTACTGCTGTACCACTGTACACTGTACACTGTACCGCTGTGCTGCTGTACCACTGTACACTGTACCACTGTACACTGTACCGCTGTACTGCTGTACTGCTGTACCACTGTACACTGTACACTGTACCGCTGTACTGCTGTACTGCTGTACCACTGTACCACTGTACACTGTACCACTGTACTGCTGTACCACTGTACACTGTACCACTGTACCACTGTACCGCTGTACGGTGTACAACTGTACCACTGTACCGCTGTACGGTGTACCACTGTACCACTGTACCGCTGTACGGTGTACAACTGTACCACTGTACCACTGTACCGCTGTACGGTGTACCACTGTACCACTGTACCGCTTCTGTCCAGACTACAACACAACCCCAGAGTTTTGAAAAAATAAAACCTGTCCATCAGGGTTTTCAAAATAAAACCTGTCCATCAGAGTTTTCACAGTAAAACGTGTCCAGTAGAGTTTCTGAAAGTCTCAGTTTGTCTGAAGACTGTGAGTCGTGTGGACGGAGGAGGACACGTAGAAGAAGTTTTAACCGTAGTCCTGTGACCCCCACAGTCTGGTCTGTTTTCACTGCTCACTCTCTTTCAGTGAATGTTCTGGAGTTAATCCGTCTCAGGACTTCACTTCAACTTTGACTTCAGCTGCTTCACAACATTGATGTGACCGTGTTCTTGTGTTTGTGAGTGAAATGTTCCACAGGGAGTAAAGTCTGTTCTACTTGTTCTAGTGTATTTTATTGTTCAGGATTCAAATCCTTCACTGAAGTGAAAGCCCCAACAGCACAATGTGAAGATACTTTTAACACACACACACACACACACACACACACACACACACACACACACACACACACAGACAGACAGTCTTTGTTGAGCGTGGGAAACTGTGTAAAGAGACTAATTAGAGTTGCTGAGGCCTGAGAGGCTCTATTGATGCTCACTCTGTTACCCCCCCCCCCCCCCCCCCCCCCCGTTACCCCCCCCCCCCCGTTACCCCCCCCCCCCATAGGTCTCTGGGAAACAGTCGGACAGAACAGGAACGATCCGTAAACATGGAGCCTCCATCAGGTTCAGTTTGATTCTACTGTGTGTGTTAATGACAGCTTCTCCTTTCACACCGCACTCTCTAACAGGAAGTCTGTGTGTGTGTGTGTGTGTGTGTGGTGTGTGTGTGTGTGTGTGTGTGTGTGTGTGTGTTTCAGGTCCAACAAACCTCCAGAGCCGGTCCAGTGCCCGGTGGCGCCCCCTGGCAGCAGGTAACAAAGTTTGTGTGTCTTTGCGAGGCCTGATTGAGGACAGTCAGTCAGTTTTCTGTTTTTTCATTGGTGAAATAAACGTGACACAGACAGACAGCAAATCAGTCTGCACAGGGGTAAACATAAACACAGACATAAACTAAACATAAACAAAATAAACATAAACCAAACATAAACTAAGCAAAGACATAAACTAAAAATAAAAAACATTAACAAAAATTAAACACAGACATAAATTAAACATAAACAAACTAAACATAAACTAAACATAAACAACATAAACTAAACACAGACATAAACTAAACATAAACTAAAAGTAAACAAAATAAACATAAACTAAACATAAACTAAGCACAGACATAAACTAAACATAAACAACATTAACAAAAATTAAACACAGACATAAACTAAACATAAACTAAACATAATCGAAATAAACAAACTAAACACAGACATAAACTAAACATAAACAACATAAACTAAACATAAACATAAACCAACTCAACATAAACATAAACTAAACATAAACAACATTAACAAAAATTAAACACAGACATAAACTAAACATAAACAACATAAACTAAACACAGACGTAAACTAAATACAAACTAAAAATAATCAAACTAAACATAGACATAAACATAAACATAAACTAAACATAAACAAACTAAACACAGACATAAACATAAACATTAAACAACCCAAAGCAAAAGACTCTTGTTCACCATAGAGTCTGACAGTCATCAGACAGTTCTCACTTCTCTTTCTGGACCAGTCATTGTCAGTTTTCCTTCGTCTGTGATGGACGATATTTGAACTTAATCAAACACGTCGCTCCGCTGGATCAGATGAACAAAGGGAGAAAACAAATCAGAAAATAAGTAAATAAATCAGTTAAAAAAGATTCAGAAGATTATCTTCCATTCCGGTGTTTCCCTGCAAAGTGAACAATGACATTTTCAAACAGAAAATTCTGGTTCTGGGACAAACCTCATTTAAAAACCCGACGATTCCAGTGTCTGAGCTGCTCATTAAAAATAAAAACTCCACCAAAGAAGCAGAAAGATGAAAATTTTAGCAGATGCTCAGTGTTGGTTCGTTAGCTGCTGATTCAAGTCAAAGGTCAGACGAGCTGAATTCACCACAGAGACGAACTCAGAATGTGACTGAGGTGAATAAGGAAACACCTGTCGTGGCTAACTACCTATATATACTATCAGTATTATATTGATCTATATGTGTATTGATTGTATTGATCTGTGATCTGAATTGTATTTATGCTGTTGTTTCTCTCAGCTCCAGTTTTGGGAAACCTGTAGCTCCTCCCACCATCCCCACCACCTTGCAGGCTCCACCTGAGTGTGACATCATTACCACTCTGCTGGACGACGCCCTGAGTCCTCCTGCAGCAAATGAAATGTTGGCTTGGGAAAATGAGGTCATCAACACATCTGCCCCGCCCCCTCCACCTCCTCCGCCCAATTTGTCAGGGGCTATTACCCCCCCGCCCCCACCTCCCCCTCCCCCTCCTCCCCCTCTGTCAGAGGCTCTCACCAATCATAATGCTCCGCCAGCAGCCCCGCCCCTCAGCCTTGAGACAGGTGAGGACAAAACAAAAACAGTTTGTTTATGAATAACTAATAAAAAAACATTAAATCATGATTAAGTAACCTGGATTAAATAAACCTGGATTAGTTCAATTTAAATTAGCTAAACCTGAGGCTTGTACTACGGAGCAGGATTTGAGGTCATCATGAATTTCCGCTTGGTAATAAATATAGCATCCATCCATCCATCCATCCATCCATCCATCCATCCATCCATCCGGTAACTTCAGTTTTAACTCTGAGTTTTTAGTCCTACGACGGTGGTTCACTTGTTACTGGGGTAAATCACCATTTCAACGCTGACCTCCTAACCTGGCGCAGGTTAACTTCAGAGGATCAGATCAAAACCTGTCAGCCAAACTACTGACCAATCAAATGACTGGAAAACCGAGTCATCATTCCTACAGGATCCAAAAGAGTTTACAATAAAGTGATCAATAATAACAAGCAGTAGATATAAGATATAAATCAGTTGAATAGTTTTCCTGTTTGAGTCTTTCCATGTGTCACTCTGGTTTTTAAAAAAAAGCTTCTAAAAAAAATCACAGTTTGAACAGTTTGTTCATCATCAGACAAAAGAGCAAAAATACTCAAATGTAATGATAATTCATGCATTTATTTACAATATATCATTAGTCTGACTTTAACAGAAATTATATGTAGACATGGATATAATATTTTTTTATTCCAGTCATGTGATCATATTTACATTTCACCTCGTTGAATATCACTTGTGGACGTGGTTATAACCGAAACAACGATGTTGCTTATAATTAATAACTCCGCCTCTTTCACATGAACGCGATCGTAACCGGACATGTAAACCCAAGGTTAACTGAGTCAGCTGATAGGCAGCTTCGCAGTACAGGTTATCAGTATGGTCGAAGTTAGGTTCAGTCAAGCCAGATTACTAAAAGTTATCCTGGGTGTGTTGAATTTGCTTCATAGTACAGGCCTCTGGATTGGTTAAACCTGGTTTAGATAACTATTGCTTAGATCAATCAAGATTAGTTATATTTAGACTAGTGAAACCTGGATTAGACAAACTTTAGTTAATTAACCCCTGGTTATTTAAACCTGGATTAGTTACAACTGGTTCAGTTAAATCCTTCATATCTCTATGTAAGCCAATCACTGGTCCTGATGAGTGACATCACAATGACATCACCTCTCCTCTGTCTCCTCAGTGGTGGAGGAGAACTGCTTCCCACCTCCCTCTCCTCCCCCTCTCCCTCCTCCCTCTGATGACGACATGTTCCTTCCACTGTCCAATGATGGCTCAGAACTGCCAGCCCCGCCTCCTCCACCTCCACCCAGCCAGGAAGTTGACGGTACCTGTGTGTTCCTGTCTGTACCTGTCTGTCTGATTGTCTCTCAGTCTGTCTCTCTGTCTGTCTGTCTTTCTGTCTGTCTGTACCTGTCTGTACCTGTCATCTGTCTGTCTGTCTGTACCTGTTTGTTTGTCTGTCTGTACCTGTCTGTCTGTCTGTACCTGTCTATCTGTTCTGCTCATGAACAAAGTCATAAACTAAAACATAAAAGTGACAGTTCACATTTTACTGAAGTTTAAACCTTTAAATCAGTTTTCCAGGAGCCTTGAAAAGGTTCCAGGAGTCATGGAGTTCCCTGACAGGAACAGAAAATGTTATATTTCTTGGTCTTTAAATCTGCGTCACACATGAACAGAAATACACAGAGACAGTTAAAGACTATTTGTTAGAGAGTTCAGTGAACCAATCTCAAATAAAGGATTTATAATGAAGCCTCACATGAACAAAACTGCACATGGTCAGTTATCAACAAACGACTCACACTTTCTGCTTAATTCAAACCCTTTTAATAAAGATTATTATTATTTTTAGTAAGGAGTCATTGAGTAAGTCCTGGTAATCTCAAAAAGAGAATCAGGAGCAGCACGTTCCAAACTCCACTCACTTTAATTTAAGGCTCTGGTGATTCACCGAACGTCCCCGAACAACGTGAAAATGTTTGTACTTCTTCTTCTCTGGTGTTTTTCTTCAGTGGCCCTCCCCTCCAGGAGGAGTCGCCGCCGTCGCTCACCACCCACCACTCGCTCTCTCTCTCTGAGGGTCCGCTCAGGCCCTGCCTCCCGCTGCCGCTACACACGCTCTCTCTTCCTGCCTGCTGTCCAATCACGTAAGCCGACGGAGGACACCGGTGTCGTCCAATAGAAATTCAGTTATGCTATATTTAATCAATAAGATGTGGTATGGTAGAGAAAGAAAGCAGGTTCCAGGAGTCCTTGAGAAAGTTCTAGGGGCTCTCAAGAGGTTTTGAGGAATTTTTGTGTAAGTACGAGGGACAGCTGAGGAGGTTCTAGAGGTAATCTCAGTTCTTCAGGAAATTCCAGTAAGTAAGTTTTAAGGTCCTTGGAATAGTTAGCAAATAACAACAATAACAAGTAGCCATGACCCTTGAGTGAGTTCCAGGTGTCAATCAGCAGATTTTAGTTTAGGTTTGAGATGTCCTTAAGAAGGTAGAGAACTTTCAGGGGTGCTTGAAAATGTATAAAGAGTTTTCAGCAGGTTCCAGGAGCCCTGGAGGAAGTTCTAAAGTCCTTCAGTAGGTTCCAGACATCATTAAGGATTTGGGGGGGGGTCCTTGAGGACACCAAGAAAATTTATATGAGCATTAATAATGTTTAAAGGGTCCTCAAGAAGGCTTCAAGGATCATTGAGAAAATTCCAGGCAGGTTTTGTAGGTTCTGTTTTCTCTGAGTTCAAGGACTGTGAGTAGGTTCAGAAGAACGACTCAAGGATTTGAGGAAATTCAAGGGCTTTGAGGAGATTGCAAGAGTCCTTGAGAAACATGGAGGGGTTCTTGAGTGAGTGATAGAAGTTCTTATAGTGCTTGAAAAATGTCTAAGGTCCTTGATTAGGTCCCAGGACCAGCAGGCCTTTTACAGTCTGAGGATCAGAGATTGTCTCTGCAGACAGATGCTCACTCTGATGTCCTGACTCAGCTTCTCTCTGTCTGTCTGTCTGTCAGTGATGATCCCCCCTCCTCCCCCCTACCCGCCCCCCCATGCTCCTCCTCACCCTCCCCCCTCCTCCTCCTTCACCCTACTCCCCCGCTCCTCACCTCGGCTCTGCTTACCTGCTCGCCTCGAACACCTGGGTAAGAAACAAATACTGTGGCTGGTTAGTTAGTTATTGAATACTAGTAGTACTAGTCGTAGAAGTAGTACAACTTTAGTAGATACTCATGGAGGATTACTTGTAGTACTGCATGACAGTCTCATACTATCAGAGTATTAAAGCAGTAGTACTACACATCAGAGTAGCAGCTCTGCTGTTTCCTGTCATAGCTCCGCCTCCTCAAACCTGATTGGTCGATCACAGCTGTCACTCACAGGACCTGTGTGCTGTTCTCTTAGATCTGGAGATCCCAGCCCCACCCCCCCCTCTCTTATTGGACGATGAGGGTGGCCTTGATGACATCATACCGCCCCTCCCTCCACCAGTGGACTATGACATTAGCGCCCCCCCGAACTACCTGGAGAAAGGTACTACTATAGATCTACAGATATAGATCATATAGATATAGATCTACAGTAATATATCTACAGATATAGATTACAGATATAGATCTGACATAAATAGATCTACAGATATAGATCTACAGTAATAGATCTACAGATATAGATTAACAGATATAGATCTGACATAAATAGATCTACAGATATAGATCTATCGATGTATCTACAGAAATAGTTCTGACATAAAAAGATTTACGGATATAGTTCTATAGATATAGATCTACAGAAATAGATCCACAGTGATAGATCTACAGATATAGATGTACAGATATAGATCTACAGATACAGATTTATAGATCTTACAGACATATACACCAGGACTAAAGGTTTACTACACTAAAGAGAGATCGGATCTTGATGCTCTTTGGGTGACGACATCACTATGACGACGACAGTTACACAGCAGAGCTCCACCTTGTGGCTGACGTAAATACTGCAGGCTGTTTGTACGTGTCCTCTAACTGCACTTCTCCTGTGTGTCCAGTGGTGGCGCTCTACAGCTACGAGGCCACGAAACCCGATGACCTGTCCCTCACCGAGGGTGACATCATCTACCTGATGCATCGCCATGACGATGGCTGGTGTGAAGGATTCCTCAATGGAAACCAGGGCTTCTTCCCACAAAGCTACGTCCAGTCATGTGGCTAGCTTGAAGCCCCGTCCCCTCTCTGTTGCCATAGGAACAGATCAGTGTTACTCAGTGTGTATTTACCTCTGCTGCCCCCAGAAGGGAAACACAGGAACTGACACACATCCATAGAAATGTTTCATTTTCACAGTTATAATAGATAATAATATATAAATAATACTTTTCAGAAAACATGGATTCCTTTACATATGGACTCTATTTGAAGCTGCTTTAAATCCATTAGTCCTGAAACTGTTAATCAGTCAATTAATCAATAAATCAGCTGCCACGGAATCAATGAAAATCAATGGTCAACAGATTTAATCAATGATTAATAGTCGTTTTTAAACTTCCCTGGTTTAGCTCCAGGTCTGTTGTTTCCTGTGACAGTGAACTCAATGTCGACACATTATTGGATAATGAAAATAATTGATCATTAAATGTTTTAAACTTTAGATTAAATTTTTATTTGAATGTAAATATAAATACAAATTTATTGTCAACTAATCTGCTCAAATAAAAACAGTGATGATGGTGATGAAACATGGTGACGTGTTGATGAAGATTAACAAAACAAACAAATATTTCTTTGACATAAAAATGTTTAAAAGTTTATTTTCTAGTTTTGTGTTTTATTCTTTTACAAACTGATTTTTCTACTGTAAATAAAAAGAGTTGATCAGTATCTTTATTGAAAGTCAGAGTTCAGATCTTTGATCAGATTAAAACTTTAAGTTCTTTTTACTGATATTACCTCTGTACTTGTACTTCAGTACCTTCTTGAACGCAGTACTTTGGCTGTGCTGTGGTGGAGCTGTGTGCCTGTCAGGCTGGACTGAGGGCAGCTGCCCCCTGCAGGACTCACACACACACACACACACACACACACACACACACACTTCAAACTGAACCTGGGATCATTTACTTCACTTGTATCTGAGACTGCTCGTATCGGTGATCAATTATTCACATCACATTCAGATGATCAATAAACTCATCGATCTTTGAATCAATGTTTGTTGTTTGTTGATCAAACCACTTTAAACCAGTGAATACGTTAGTTAGTTAGTTAGTTAGTTAGTTAGTTAGTTAGTCCTCAGTGTTTGCTGAGAGGAGCTAAGATTAGCCAACAGGTTAATGAGGTCAGCCTGCAGGGGGCGCTCACAGCTTCTATAATGATTATAGATACAGTTACTGTAGCACCTGCTCCTCTACCTGAGTGACATCACTGTCCTCTCTGTTCTGTGATTGGACAGACTGCCTTTCCCCTGGTGTTTCTGATAACCTGAAGGACAGGTGTAACAGTGTATGCTGTTACTCAGTCAGCCCCGCCCCCTGTCTTCTCTCTTTAATAAGAGTTGTGATAAGTTCATGAGGGATAATTACTTATTTATTTATAATTGGTTAATCATAATTAAAGCTCTGACTTGTTCTCAGTGATTCACTCTCTCCAGCTTTTGTTTTTCTAAAATCATGTTTTCATCATGTTTTTGTTCCTGTTTCCGACAGATGTTTCCAGCTGCAGACATTTCCTGTCCTGGACGTCCCGCCCTGTCAGAGAGACGAGAAGCTGCTTCAGTCTGCAGCTGCACCCCGAGCTGGTCTGAACTGGTCTGAACTGGTCTGAACTGGACTGAACTGGACTGTAGGACCTAGTCTCATCACGGCTGTAAGTCTGCATGATTTAAATATGGACTGTACATGTTTATATTATTGATGTACAGTATATCATATATATACATATGTATCTTTCTTATTTAGAGTGTGTAGATGAGGAAAATATTTGGAGTGGTCAGGATGAACGGTGAATGTTGTTTCCAGTATGTAAACCAGTGGAACCAGTGGAACCAGTGGAACCAGTGGAACCAGTGGAAGTGTTTGATGTGGTGAAATGAAATATCGTCTCTTTGTGTTTCAGTCCAGTTTCCTTTCCATACAAACTCTGCAAACACATACGCAACTCTAATGTAATCAATCAGTCTATTTATCAATCTATGAATCTATCTATCTCTGTCACCATGATGATAACGATGATGAAGATGATGATGAAGATGTGTCTGTGTGCAGGTTGATGACACCATGAGCAGCAGGAACTGTCCAACCCGTCAGTGCAGTATTGAGCTTCAGAATAAGAGCTCGATGTTCACCCTGTGTAACCCTCAGTGAGTATATACCCCCCCCCCCCCCCCCCCCCCCAGAATCAGTGGGTAGATCTTATTTGACTGTACTGACAGGAAAACTTGATATACAACTGTACATGCGTGTGAAGCATCACCGTCAGCACAGGAAAGCATGGTGGGGGAGTGGGTGGGGGCTTCTCAATCCATTCTGTGAGAGAGGAAGTGGAGGAAATCAGTGAACTTCCTGTGTTGTTACCTGGGCAACAGGACCACAGCCTGAGAGCTCGGGCCTTCACTTCCCCATCAGCATTAAAATATAGAATATAAAAAGAAAAGAAAATCATAAAAATATGAAAAACAAAACATAATAATAATAATAATAATAACTTTCCCAAGGCCGCTTATACAAATAAATAAAACATATAGATGAGAACAAGACGAGGTAGAATAATCAGAAATCATAAAAATATAGAAATATAAAAATATCACCATCGGTGACCTGACAGGTGTGAAACACCTGGTTCTGTTTGTCTCTACATGCAGGTGTCTGATCTCACCTGTGTCTTGTTTCAGTGTGCACACTGTCAGCGGATCATGTGACGCACCGTTCCCGCCCACCCTCGGCCCGTCCGAGTCCGGAGGCGCTCTGTTCGTCAAGAGTCCTCACGCAGCCTGTGGATCAGTGGGGGTGTTCACCTATGACCTCCTGAGCGAGTCCACGCAGCAGTACAGGGGCAGAGTGGCCGTCATGTTCTCCGTCCCCTATGACTTCAACCTGTACTCCAGTTGGTTCGCCGTGGGGGTGTTCGGCCTGGACACTCACTGCGACCAGCATCTCTACGAAACCATGTACTACAACACAGAGAGAGGGTTCGTCAGGGGCAAAGCCAAAGGGTCCAGTCTGAGCCACAGAGGGAGTCATGTGACCGTCAGAGCCACCATGTCCGACAGTTACCGAGCTGTTGTCAAGGTGCAGGTGTGCAACAACTAAAACCGGCTGTCTCCTCCATTAATCCCAGTTCTCCCAGAGACAGGAAGCCCAGTTTAGGTCATCTGATAAATCTGCTTTTATTCTATAATCTCACTTCCTGTCACCTTTCTGTATGAACGCTGTCAGGCTACATGCTAACCAGGATTTTACTGTTCTGTGTTTCTGTGTTGACGAGACATTTTCCTTTTCACTTAAATCATGTTTCATCTGAGAAACAGCAGCAGTCAGTGAACGCCACAAACAACGTAGAACCTTGTCTGACTGTGGAACCAAAGAACTCAATGTTTAATTAATAAAAGACCTGATCAATAATCATATTGATAAACTGTTGGTTCAATCAATGAATTTGTGAGATAATTCAGCTCTATTATGAAAAATGATTCAGTTCATTTTTATTTCCCTCTGTTCCCCTCGTCTCCTCAGAAAGCCCCGCCTCCCACACACCTGCTCCCGCCTGCCCAGCATCAACAAGATAAACAACAACATTACAACAACTACATTAACACAGTGTAAACAGTGGGAGGAGTCAGATATTGAAATATATCAAAGTTAACCTGTTGAGGGGGGGTGCCTCGCCTCGACAGACATACCCAAAGTAGATTAAGAATAACTCCACAGGGGCGTCGTGTAGCGTAGTGGTTTAAGCAGGCGCCCCATGTGTAGAGGCTACAGTCCTCGCTGCAGTCGGCCCCGGTTCGAGTCCCGCATCGGACGGCCTTTCACTGCATGTCTCTGCCTCCCCGTTTCCTGTCTCTCTCCACTGTGCTGTCCATTAAAGGCATAAAAGCCCAAAAAAATATACTTAAAAAAAAAAAAAAAGACCATCAGGTCCATTTGCAAAAGCTTGGTCACTGTGGATAGGTAAGACCTCAGAGAACTTATTCCATGTGTCAGTAACATTGTGACTGTCACTATAGCTGAGTAAATTGTTTAATTGTTTAATTTGTAAAGTGGATAACACCATGATAACAAAGATGCACTGGGATGACCCTGATTTCATTCAGCAACTTCATGACTACACCTGTAACAATGCAGGTGTCAGATGGTCAAATTCAGACAAACGTCACATTTAAATAAATAAATACAAATAAATAAATATAAATTTGATAAATCAATAAATATAAACCTGATAAATCAATAAATATAAACCTGATAAACCACAAAGCACGAATTCTACAAAGGTTTGAGTCGGGATGGGGCTAGGCGGACTCTCCATTGGACACTTGGATAACCAAGGTGCCCAAAGTGTGCCAAAGGAGTTTTTACCTCTTGAATGGAAATCTGGCAACAAAATACTGATGATTTCCACTACAGGAGGCCGTGAGCATATACAACCCCCGGCCACTTGATTTACCCTGTGCATCATCAGATTCTACCACTGTGTCTAAAAACCAATTCAATTATATAGTTTTGTCTCCATTTTGCCTCTGAATCTCTTCCTCTAAATTGCTGTGTCATGTTGATTCTACTTCTTAGACATTGTAAAACATAAAACTTGTATAAATATTTAATATACAATATGCAAAGTTCAGAGTACAGTAAAAGTGAATCGGCCGCCAGTCTGCGGTGAACGTCTCATGGGTCTTGGATAGGGGTCTTATTTTGAAAGAGAAATATTGAAATTGTTGCCAAACAAATATTCGTTGTATTAAACACACTTGGACTGTTTTGGTGGCATTAAAGCCTCGTCTTTTGGAAGCATTAAAAAAAGAGACCACCACTGAGTTCTATCAAATTTTACAGGCAATTATGAATTGCAACCGTTCTGCCCGACCCGGTACCGGGTCCGTCGGGGGGAAGAGATGCTATTTTGAAAACAGGAAGTAAGGGTGAGGTGTGACCAGTTGTACCTTGATGTTCTGCTGTGTTACACCTCTATATCTAATTGAACACTACCCCCTACTGGTGGAACAAAGAGAGGCCGATGATGTGACTGTCTCGTTGAGGAGGAATGTTTGAAGATATTATTACAGAAAATTGTTGAAAACTTTGTGGTAGATTTTTGTTCTGTGATGTCACTTTATAGATGAAAATATTTATATCGAAAGTAATTCATATATTTTAACTTTATAAAATAGAGAAGCAGGTGGAGTCTGACCATGTGGATTTTATGGAGATATGAGGGAGAAGCACTGGCCCATACAGTATATTATATATATATATATATATATATATATATATATATATATATTGCAGTAGCTAATGTATGGATATATGAAACTGGAATATAAGGTCAAAGACCAATTACTGTGTGTGTGTGTGTGTGTGTGTGTGTGTGTGTGTGTGTGTGTGTGTGTGTGTGTGTGATGAGCAGCAGTGAGATCAGCTGTTTCCGGTCTGACATCAGTTTAAAGGTCAAACTCTGAACTCAGAGGAAATTTCTTTATTGTTGTTCAAGTCAAATTCAGACAAACGTCACATTTAAATAAATAAATACAAATAAATAAATAAATATAAACCTGATAAATCAATAAATATAAACCTGATAAATCAATAAATATAAACCTGATAAATCAATAAATAGACAGAAACAGTTGATGAGAGGCATTGTGTCAGTGTTGGTGTTGACTTGGTGTAGAGCGCCTCCTGCTGGCAGCAGCTGAAGACCTGATGGAGTTCACAAGCAGGTCCAACTGATCCAGGTGCAGCAGAGTCTCCTTCCTGATCAGCTCCCAGGACGCAGGCCCCGCCCCCTGTACACAAAGTACTACAGTCAGTACTCCAGTCAGTACACACAGTGCTACAGTCAGTACTAGAGTCAGTACACACAGTGCTACAGTCAGTACTAGAGTCAGTACACACAGTGCTACAGTCAGTACTACAGTCAGTACACACAGTGCTACAGTCAGTACTAGAGTCAGTACACACAGTGCTACAGTCAGTACACACAGTGCTACAGTCAGTACACACAGTGCTACAGTCAGTACTAGAGTCAGTACACACAGTGCTACAGTCAGTACTAGAGTCAGTACACACAATACTACAGTCAGTACTACAGTCAGTACACACAGTGCTACAGTCAGTACACACAGTACTACAGTCAGTACTACAGTCAGTACACACAGTATTACAGTCAGTACTATGAGCCCATACACTGCAGTAGTTATACTTCACAGTAATTGTACTCACAGTGCGGTCCAGAGTACTTGTCCTCAGTCTCCTGTAGTATTTCCTCAGACTGTTGTCGGCTCTCTGCTCAGTCGACACCTGAAAACAAAGACATTGATTTTCTGTGTTTGGTGGAAAAAACTGAAGCTGAACATGTAAAAGGAATTGAAGTGGAAACGTGAGTTAGACTGAGAGCTGAGCTCAGTGAAAGAATCAGGTTTATTGAAGTGTAAAGACTGAAAGGAGCTGAAGCGTCTGAAGTGACAGCAGCAGTATCTTCAGTGTCAGTTGAAATTAAAGTGCTGAAAGGAGTTGAAGTGTCTCTGTTCACTCACACAGGTGTTCAGGCCGTCTATCTGTCTGTCGATGCTCATCCGGAATCTGTTAGTATTGTCCATATCCCAGGTAACGGAGGAGAGGTTGTCATGGCGATAAAGGTCAGAGATCTGGACCAGACTGTCTCTGATGAAAACCACCTTGGACCTCACCTGGAGAGAGAGGCAGGAGTGACTAGGAGCTCTCTGATTGGCTGATAGAGCTGATGTCATCAACATAACAGACAACATCTGGGTTTGTTTACATGGTTGTATGTAAATGTCTCCTGACATGTTGATGTATACATGTAAATAATAAACAAACAATAACAAACAAACAACTATCTGAGAGAAATGGAAGTGGTAGAAATCTGCAGTTAAAACCTTTGAAAGAAGATAGATAGATAGATAGATAGATAGATAGATAGATAGATAGATAGATAGATAGATAGATAGATAGATAGATAGATAGATAGATAGATAGATTACCTCAGAGTTGCGTATGTGTTTGTAGAATTTGTATGGAAAGGAAACTGGACTGTCCTGTTCAGTCAGCTGACCGCCCTGAAACATAAAGAGATGATGCTTCATTTTACCACATCTGGAAAACCTTCATCATTCACATCTGTTGATCAGTGTCATGTTATCTGCTGCACGCCTTTGATTCTGATCAGTTCTCCTTATGAGATCATTGCTCTTATTTGATTTACGTAAATGTTGATGTTTAATATGGATCAGATATGTAAACACACAGTCTGTGATGCCTTCAGGATCATTTCACTCCTCAGGAACCTCACAGGGACTAAGTACCAGTAAAACCTCCTCCAGGACCTGGAGTCAGTGCTGTACTCACCATGAGGCGGATGAGGGTCAGAGAGATGTTGCTGTAGTGACCGTAGTGTCTGAGCCAATCACAGCAGAGAGCAGGACTCAGGACGCTGCAGAGGACGAGGAGGCTGGTCCAGCTGATCATGATGAAGGTGATGAAGATGAAGATGTGAGCTGTGCTGAGTGTCAGTGTCTCCAACATGCTGCTGATCTGAGTTCAGGACTTTTATTCCAACAGGACAGGAAAGAGAAAGAGAGAGAAAAAGTCCCACAGTCCCACTGTTTCTACTCTCCCTTTCACACACACACACACACACACACACACACACACACACACACACACACACACACACACACACACACACACACACACACATATACTCTGTCTGTCACTCATCGGTCTAGCTGATATTTGGGGGGGGGGGGGGGGGGTCGCCAGTCCATCACAGGGCGGACACACAGAGACAAACAACCAGTCACACACACATTCACACCTGGGCACTTCAGAGTCGTCAGTTCACCTGTTGTGTGGGAGGAGCCACTCTCTGTCACTAGTTTATATAAAGTTGAGAAGTCGCTCAGTAAAGTGTGTTTGAGCCTTCAAAGTAAAAGCACACTGTGGTTGTATCATGTTAGATTGACTTGATGCTTCATATTGTATAAAAGCTGTGAAGATGTGATGACAGATGTGGAGCAGTACAAGTACATTATGGAAGTAAAAGTACCTCCTCTGTGTACAGTACTGCAGTAAATGTACTCAGTTACTTTTTAAAATACAGATGTGGATGAATGAGTGAATCAAACATCTTCATTCATTCACACTGGGGGAATATTCTCTCATTTCTGCTGTGGAAGTCCCTTCACTTTCATTTTCTAAACCTCACAGGAAGTCACATGCTCACTTCTACAAAATAAAAGCATTGCACTTTATCTCTTTATTGACACAACAGTAAAGATCCAGGTTTTTGCCACACAGATGTGAAACTCAGTGTCTCTGTGTCAGAATAAAAGTGTTTAAAGATCTCATGAACTGCAGAGCGGTGGAAAACTTTCCAGTTTGATGTTAGAAACGTTAGGATTTTATTGTGAAGGTCATGTCTCACCTGTTTCCTTTTTCTCTGGAGTTTGACTGACAGCTGGTCAACCTCATTTTCACTTTCTGGTCTGACGATGCAACGCTGTGATGTCATAACTGCTGATGTCATTTCAGTTTTTTATTATGTGGGAATTTTTTATTCATTATTAGAAGTTTTCAGCTTCACTTTGTCTCTTAGCAATAGCTTTATATATGATGAACCTTTCTAATGTATTTACTTTCATATTTTTATTTATTTATTATAATTATTTAATTTTCAAATTATTATGTATTTGTCTTTCACTGAAGTTTTCATCCCTTATTTTTCTATTATTTATATATTTAAAAGAAAAAACAACAGAATAAAGCAGCATGGACACCCTGGACCTGAAGACGTGGGGCTGGTTTCCGTCTCCTGGTCACAGACATCCCTGTGATCCAGATGAGGGTGCAGACCCTCCAGACCTCTGAACCATCACAAACTTTCCTTCTCTGAGATTTGATCAGAAATATCAAATGTGATCAACTGACACGTGAAATGAAAGAAGAATCATCAGCACAGAAACAGATCTGACATCAGTGAGGAAACACTAACAAATACACAAACATACCCGTGTGCATAAACGGCATGTTGATATTCTAAATAAAAGCAACACAGATTGTTTGCATGAAATATTTTATTGCTGTGTAACAGATATAATCCAGACGAATGTGAAAACAAACAAATTGTAAATATCTGATGTTAAGATGAATAATTAATTTCTAAAACAAACACTGTATTGACATGACATGACCTCATTTATTTCAGTGAGCTGTTCTTTTCTGTGACCTTAAACAACAAATGTGATTTTCCAGTTTGTTTGATGCTAAAAACTTATGTTTACATTATAACACATTTGAATAACTATAACTATGAAACAGATCAATGTAAATCCAATAAAACCAGTTAAAATAAATAAAAACTGCATTAAATATTACATTTTAAATATAAAATACAGTGAACACGCTGAGTGTCTGTGAGGACACCATGATTGGTCTGTTGCCGCTCGTCATTCTTACACTGAATCCTCATTGGTTACTGCAGCAGACTCCGCCCCTCAGCGGAAGCGCGGTAAATTCTGTTTGTCCCGTGAGAACGGAAGAGTGACGGTGAGAGAAATGAACTTTACCGAGTTTAAAAAACAACCGGAGACTGGACCGACACATGGTTAACGGACGGACTGACGGTTAACGGACGGACTGACGGGTAAATGGACGGACAGACGTATATTGAAACTGACGTCAGCCGTCATTACGTTAGCTCGCGTGTGGCTCTGACAGACTCCGTTCAAACATCAGTGGTTTTAAGCTGCTGTGCTGTTACATGCTACTTCAGTTTAACGACCGTCATTTGTATAAAACACAGTGTCAGACTCTGTTTACGTTAATGACGTGTTTTCTGATCATTGGCTGCTGGTCGTTAGTTTCCATCAATCACTTCTAACTGTAAAAGTTGGTAATGCATATCTTTTTGACAGGTCACGTGTAAGCCGTAGCCTTCGGTTCTTCTTCTATGGTGACGCAGTTCTGCAGTTAAGATGTCTCCGCTCGCATGGAGCGCTGTTTGATGCGGCTTGTTCCTGCTCTTACTCCTCTGTCCTCCCTCTGCAGGTGTGATGGAGGTGGACTTCCTGGAGTTCGTGGTCCCTGTGGAGAACAATAAGACTCTGTTTGTGTGGGACATCCAGCCATCTCTCACTGAGGCTGAAATCTATGTGAGTCCAGCTGGGGACCAGGTCTGAGGATTACAGACCGAAGCGTCTGTAGTATCAGAGAGTACAGACGGTCTGTGGCATCATGCACCAAACTCCATTCTGAAATCAGCCGTTTGAACACCTGGCAGCACAGTCTACTGCCAGGTGTCACTGTAGAGGAACTTCAGTCCAGCTTTACTTTAGAACACACCAAGTATGATTTGAATTAATCACGTGATATTTTCCTTTGGTCAGCTGATCAGGTCAGAGGTCACTGAGGTGCTGGAGGAAAATCTGCTGAAACTTCTAAGAAAACACATTGAAATACCTGGTTGGTCACTGCAGAGACATTCACTGGTTTTTCTTCAATAGAAGAAATGAAATCATCAATTATAGTATTAGTATTCAGTGTTGTGCATGAGCAGCTTCAGTGAACGGCATTCATTGAACACGTTCATATTTTTGGTGAACACTGACCTGAAAGAATCAGTTTACATATGATGAACATGAGCGGTGTTCAGATTTCCCACAGTTTTACTGCATGACGTCTCCACGGACACGGCCCAGCATGGCTGCTGTTAGCGGGCTGTGACTGTTAACCCTGATGAACCAGACTCACCTGGACTCAGTGATTTCTACGTAAAATGTTTGAGACGTTGATGATTTAACAGTGACGTTGTGTGTGTGTGTGTGTAGGACAGGTTGTGTGGTGTCTTCTCGTCTTTCGGTCCTCTCTACCTGTTGAAGGTGAGTCCTAACAGCCCCCTCCACCCCCCCGGTTTCTCCGCCCTCGTCAAGTTCTACTCTGCTGCTCAGGCGTCGAAGGCTCAACGTCACACCGACGGATGCTCGCTGTTCCAGAGCGCTCCACTCAAGGTCACCACCTCACACTCTCTACACATGGGCTTCTTCTTCTACTGAAGTTTATACAGCGACAGGCTTTCAGCTGTTTCCTGTTGATCAGCTTTTGGATCAATCACCTGATGGAGAGTTGTAAACACGTCGTCATGGTTACACAGATCCTATTTTCTTTTGTCTGCTGCTGAGCAAATTGTGTGGCTGTCAGAGGTTTACCTGTAACTTACCTGTGTGTTCAGGTGAGGCTGAGCACCAAACAGACACCTCACTTCCTGTGCGACAGCAGAAGACCTCTGAGCCACGCCCGCTGCCTGGAACTGGCCAATTACTGCCTGGGATTCAATGGCTGGACCTCTGACATCATCACTGTGAGAAACACACTTAATCCGTTTACACACAGGTGAGTCAGTGTGACAGCAGGTGACTTCCTGTGTCTGTCATCCTCAGCTGAAGGAGCTCACCAATGAAGAAGAAGAAGACGGTGGTGAAGGTGAGGAGGGGGGGCTGAGGAGGAGGCTGAGGTTTGGCTGTCTGCTGCAACTCTCCTTCCCCCGTCACAGACAGACGACCAGAGGAGCAGCTGTGGTGGAGGACACCTTCACCTGCACAGGTGAGGACGGTACAACAGGTGACCAGGTTTATACTACACATTATGATTAAAGACAGGTTCATATGACAGGTGTATGTTGACCTTCTCTCTCTCTCTCTCTCTCTCGCTCAGGTCCAGATGTGTTGCTACAGAAACGTTGTTTCCTACAGAAGAGGGTCAGAGAGAAAGCTCTGGTCCAGGCCTTCACTACAGTACTGCTCATACTACTGGGTACTACTACTACTACTACTACTACTGCTACTACTGCTACTACTACTAATACTGCTGCTGCTACTAATGCTGCTACTACTGCTACTATTACTAATACTGCTACTAATACTGCTACTACTACTACTAACCACTGCTACTACTAAAAATACTGCTACTGCTGCTACTATTACTACTACAACAACTCTCTCTCTCTGACTCTGTGTCTCTGTAGGACATGGTAAAGTGATGGTGGAGGTGAGACAGACCTCAGATCAGTGTGTACCTGAGCAAACTGAAGGAGTTATCCAGGTAAACTCACCTGTCTGTGTGTATAATCTTTTCTATCTTTATTTATACAGTAATGTAGATCAATATACTGATTATATTTACAGATATCTTTGAAATAATGTTTAAATATAAATATGTGTATATATAAGTGCACACATATTTATATATATATATATGTTTGTATGATCTGGATGTTAATGTAAGTCATGTGTTAGTTATTGATCACAGGTGTAAACGTGATAATCAGTCAGGATCTGTGTCTGTTTCAGGTGAACCAGTTCTCCTGGAGTGACTTTGATCCTGATGAAGATGAGGGTGAAGATGAAGAGTGGAATCTGACTGTGTCATAGACTCCTGAAGCTTCTGGCTTCACATTCATGTTGAACATACTGAATAAACTCTGATGATAAAGGTGAGGCTGTGTTCTGATTGGCTCAGAGTAACAGGCAGACAGGAAGCAGCTGGATCTTCACTGAGCTGCTGTTTGTCTTTAATGTGAGACGGTACATGTCACTTTAGTGTCTGACTGACGACAACAACAAGAGCAGCTGCAAGATAAACAACGTTTCAGAAGAGCAGGGATTCATCCATCTGCTGGCCCCTCCCACCATGAAGCTCAGGCCTCTGATGGCCGAGACACGTCCTCGTTCTCTCTCTGACAGACCACGTGCCAGCTGTGCTTTTCTTTATGTTCTGTTGTTTGATGCAAGTTCGTTTTTTGTAAATAAATTACTTTTGTTTAACCACCTCCTTGTGTTGTCTGCCATTCTTTTTTCATGGTTTTTATGTTTTTTATGACTTAGTTGCCGTACTATACTAAGACTTTTTATAACTTTCTATATTATTTATTCCTTCCTATACCTACGTTTTAAAAAAAGTTTTTATATCTTACTATTCTATGATTTTTGATGACTTTTGCCTTTTACCTTACTATGACACACTATAATATAACATTTTATTTCTTCTTATTTTATGACTTTTTATGCCTCACTATACTATATTTTATGTCTTAGTATAATATGACTTTTAGTACTCTACCACAGCTTTTTATGCCTTGTTATGCATGACATTCAATGATTTACAATAATGACATTTTTATGACTTTTTATGCCTTACTATACTGTGTCGTTTTTATGACTTTTTTTTTTAAGTAAATTTTTTTGGGCTTTTTATGCCTTTATTGATAATGCAGTAGAGACAGACAGGAAATGAGGCAGAGAGAGGGGGAATGACATGCAGCAAGTTTTTATGACTTTTTATGCCTTACTATACTATGAAGTTTTTATGACTTACTATACTATAACGTTTTTTTGACTAACTATACTATGAAGTTTTTATGACTTACTATACTATGACCTTTTTATGACTTGCTATACTATGACCTTTTTATGACTTACTATACTATGACCTTTTTATGACTTTCTATACCATGACGTTTTTATGACTTTTTATGCCTTACTATACTATGACGTTTTTATGACTTATTATACTATGACATTTTTATGACTTTTTATGCCTTACTATAGGCTACTATGACGTTTTTATGATGTTTTTATGCCTTACTATACTATAACGTTTTATGACTTACTATACTATGACGTTTTTATGACTTTTTATGCCTTACTATACTATGACGTTTTTATGACGTTTTATGCCTTACTATACTATGACGTTTTTATGATGTTTTTATGCCTTACTATACTATGACGTTTTTATGATGTTTTTATGCCTTACTACACTATGACGTTTTTATGCCTTCATATACTATTTAGTTTATATGCCTTACTGTACTATGATGTTTATATGACTTTTTATGCCTTACTATACTATGACGTTTTTATGACGTTTTTATGCCTTACTATACTATAACGTTTTTATGGATTTCTACACTATGACATTTTTATGACTTTTTATTCCTTACTATACTATTACGTTTTCATGACTTTTTATACTATTTAGTTTATATGCCTTACTGTACTATGATGTTTGTATGACTTACTATACTATGACGTTTTTATGACATTTTTTGCCTTACTATACTATGACGTTTTTATGACATTTTTTGCCTTACTATACTATGACATTTTTATGACTTACTATACTATTACGTTTTCATGACTTTTTATACCTTACTATACTATGACGTTTTTATGCCTTACTATACTATTTATTTTTTATGACTTTTTATGACTTACTATACTATGACGTTTTTATGACTTTTTGTACCTTACTATACTATTTAGTTTATATGCCTTACTGTACTATGATGTTTATATGACTTACTATACTATGATGTTTTTATGACTTTTTATGCCATGACGTTTTTATCACTTCTTATGCCTTACTATACTGTGACCTTTTTATGATGTTTTTATGCCTTACTATACTATGACGTTTTTATGACTTTTTGTACCTTACTATACTATGATGTTTTTCTGACATTTTCTGACTTAATATACTATGACGTTTTTATGACTTGCCATACTATGACGTTTTTATGACTTTTTATGACTTACTATACTATGACCTTTTTATGACTTTTTATGCCTTACTATACTATAAAATTTTTATGACTTTCTATACCATGATGTTTTTATGACTTTTTATGCCTTACTATACTATGACGTTTTTATGATGTTTTTATGCCTTACTATACTATCACATTTTATGACTTACTATACTATGACGTTTTTATGACTTTTTGTACCTTACTATACTATGACGTTTTTATGCCTTCATATACTATTTAGTTTATATGCCTTACTGTACTATGATGTTTATATAACTTACTATACTATGATGTTTTTATGACTTTTTATGCCTTACTATACTATAACGTTTTTATGGATTTCTATACTATGACGTTTTTATGACTTTTTATTCCTTACTATACTATGAAGTTTTTATGACATTTTTATGCCTTACTATACTATGACTTTTTCTATGACTTTTTATACCTTACTATACTATGACATTTTTGTGCCTTACTATACTATGATGTTTTTATGACATTTTTATGCCTTACTATACTATGACATTTTTATGACTTTTTATACCTTACTATACTATGACGTTTTTATGACTTACTATACTATGACGTTTTTATGACTTATTATACTATGATGTTTTTATGACTTACTATACTATGAAGTTTTTATGACTTTTTATGCCTTGCTATACTATGACTTCTTATACCATACTATACTATGACGTTTTTATGACATTTTTATGCCTTACTATACTATGACGTTTTTATGACGTTTTGTATTCCTTACTATACTATGACGTTTTTGTGACTTACTATACTATGACGTTTTTATGACTTTTTATGCCTTACTATACTATGACGTTTTTATGACATTTTATACCTTACTATACTATGATGTTTTCATGACTTACTATACTATGACGTTTTTATGACTTACTATACTATGAAGTTTTTATGATGTTTTTATGCCTTACTATACTATGACGTTTTTATGACTTACTATACTATGACGTTTTTTATGACTTTTTATGCCTTACTATACTATGACGTTTTTATGACATTTTATACCTTACTATACTATGATGTTTTCATGACTTACTATACTATGACGTTTTTATGACTTACTATACTATGAAGTTTTTATGATGTTTTTATGCCTTACTATACTATGACGTTTTTATGCCTTATTATACAATGACGTTTTTATGACATTTTATACCTTACTATACTATGACGTTTTTATGACTTTTTGTACCTTACTATAATATGACCTTTTTATGACTTACTATACTATGATGTTTTTATGACTTATTATACTATGACGTTTTTATGACTTTTCATACCTTACTATACTATGATGTTTTTATGACTTACTATACTATGATGTTTTTATGACTTATTATACTATGACGTTTTTGATGCCTTACTATACTATGAAGTTTTTATGACTTTTTATGCCTTACTATACTATGACTTCTTATACCATATTATACTATGACGTTTTTATGACATTTTTATGCGTTACTATAATATGATGTTTTTATGAAATTTTTATGCCTTAATATACTATGACGTTTTTATGACTTTTTATGCCTTACTATAATATGACATTTTTATCACTTTTTATGCCTTATTATACTATGACGTTTTTATTACTTACTATACTATGACGTTTTTATGACTTACTATACCATGAAGTTTTTATGACTTTTTAGGCCTTACTATACTATAACGTTTTTATGATGTTTTTATACCTTACTATACTATGACGTTTTATGCCTTACTATACTATAACGTTATTGTGACGTTTTTATACCTTACTATACATGACGTTTTTTATGACTTTTTATGCCTTACTATACTATGACGTTTTTATGACTTATTATACTATGACTTTTTTATGACTTACTTTACTATGACGTTTTTATGACTTTTTATGCCTTACTATACTATGATGTTTTTATGACATTTTTATGCCTTACTATACTATGACGTTTTTATGACTTTTTGTACCTTACTATACTATGACGTTTTTATGTCTTTTTATGCCTTACTATACTATGATGTTTTTATTACATTTTTATGCCTTACTATACTATGGCGTTTTTATGGATTTCTATACTATGACGTTTTTATGACTTTTTATTCCTTACTATACTATGTCTTTTTCTATGACTTTTTATACCTTACTATACTATGACGTTTTTATGCCTTACTATACTATGGCGTTTTTATGGATTTCTATACTATGACGTTTTTATGACTTTTTATTCCTTACTATACTATGTCTTTTTCTATGACTTTTTATACCTTACTATACTATGACGTTTTTATACCTTACTATACTATGACGTTTTTATGCCTTACTATACTATGACGTTTTTATGACTTACTATACCATGAAGTTTTTATGACTTTTTAGGCCTTACTATACTATAACGTTTTTATGATGTTTTTATACCTTACTATACTATGACGTTTTATGCCTTACTATACTATAACGTTATTGTGACGTTTTTATACCTTACTATACATGACGTTTTTTATGACTTTTTATGCCTTACTATACTATGACGTTTTTATGACTTATTATACTATGACGTTTTTATGACTTACTATACTATGACGTTTTTATGACTTTTTATGCCTTACTATACTATGATGTTTTTATGACATTTTTATGCCTTACTATACTATGACGTTTTTATGACTTTTTGTACCTTACTATACTATGACGTTTTTATGACTTTTTATGCCTTACTATAATATGACATTTTTATCACTTTTTATGCCTTATTATACTATGACGTTTTTATGACTTACTATACTATGACGTTTTTATGACTTACTATACCATGAAGTTTTTATGACTTTTTAGGCCTTACTATACTATAAAGTTTTATAATGTTTTTATACCTTACTATACTATGACGTTTTATGACTTACTATACTATAACGTTATTGTGACGTTTTTATACCTTACTATACATGACGTTTTTTATGACTTTTTATGCCTTACTATACTATGACGTTTTTATGACTTATTATACTATGACGTTTTTATGACTTACTTTACTATGACGTTTTTATGACTTTTTATGCCTTACTATACTATGATGTTTTTATGACATTTTTATGCCTTACTATACTATGACGTTTTTATGACTTTTTGTACCTTACTATACTATGACGTTTTTATGACTTTTTATGCCTTACTATACTATGATGTTTTTATGACATTTTTATGCCTTACTATACTATGGCGTTTTTATGGATTTCTATACTATGACGTTTTTATGACTTTTTATTCCTTACTATACTATGTCTTTTTCTATGACTTTTTATACCTTACTATACTATGACGTTTTTATGCCTTACTATACTATGATGTTTTTATGACATTTTTATGCCTTACTATACTATGACGTTTTTATGACATTTTGTACCTTACTATATTATGACATTTTATACCTTACTATACTATGACGTTTTTATGCCTTACTATACTATGATGTTTTTATGACATTTTTATGCCTTACTATACTATGACGTTTTTATGACTTTTTATTCCTTACTATACTATGTCTTTTTCTATGACTTTTTATACCTTACTATACTATGACGTTTTTGTACCTTACTATACTATGATGTTTTTATGACTTTTTCTGACTTAGTATACTATGACGTTTTTATGACTTTTTATGCCTTACTATACTATGGCGTTTTTATGGATTTCTATACTATGACGTTTTTATGACTTTTTATTCCTTACTATACTATGTCTTTTTCTATGACTTTTTATACCTTACTATACTATGACGTTTTTTATGACTTTTTATGCCTTACTATACTATAAAGTTTTTATGACTTACTATACTATGATGTTTTTATGACTTATTATACTATGACGTTTTTTATGACTTTTTATGCCTTACTATACTATGACGTTTTTATGACATTTTATACCTTGCTATACTATGATGTTTTCATGACTTACTATACTATGACGTTTTTATGACTTACTATACTATGAAGTTTTTATGATGTTTTTATGCCTTACTATACTATGACGTTTTTATGCCTTATTATACAATGACGTTTTTATGACATATTATACCTTACTATACTATGATGTTTTCATGACTTTTTGTACCTTACTATAATATGACCTTTTTATGACTTACTATACTATGACGTTTTTATGACTTACTATACTATGACGTTTTTATGACATTTTATACCTTACTATACTATGATGTTTTTATGACTTTTTGTACCTTACTATAATATGACCTTTTTATGACTTACTATACTATGACGTTTTTATGACTTTTCATACCTTACTATACTATGATGTTTTTATGACTTACTATACTATGATGTTTTTATGACATTTTTATCACTTTTTATGCCTTACTATAATATGACATTTTTATGCCTTATTATACTATGACGTTTTTATGACTTTTTATGCCTTACTTATACTATGACGTTTTTATGACTTTTTGTACCTTACTATACTATGACATTTTTATGACTTTTTATGCCTTACTTTACTATGACGTTTTTATGACTTACTATACTATGACGTTTTTATGACTTACTATACTATGACGTTTTTATGACTTTTTATGCCTTACTATAATATGACATTTTTATCACTTTTTATGGTTAACTATACTATGACGTTTTTTATGACTTTTTATGCCTTACTATACTATGACGTTTTTATTACTTTTTATGCCTTACTATACTATGATGTTTTTATGACATTTTTATGCCTTACTATACTATGGCGTTTTTATGGATTTCTATACTATGACGTTTTTATGACTTTTTATTCCTTACTATACTATGAAGTTTTTATGACATTTTTATGCCTTACTATACTATGACTTTTTCTATGACTTTTTATACCTTACTATACTATGACGTTTTTATGACTTTTTATGCCTTACTCTACTATGACGTTTTTATGACATTTTGTACCTTACTATACTATGATGTTTTTATGACTTTTTCTGACTTAGTATACTATGACGTTTTTATGACTTTTTATGCCTTACTATACTATGGCGTTTTTATGGATTTCTATACTATGACGTTTTTATGACTTTTTATTCCTTACTATACTATGTCTTTTTCTATGACTTTTTATACCTTACTATACTATGACGTTTTTTATGACTTTTTATGCCTTACTATACTATAAAGTTTTTACGACTTACCATACTATGAAGTTTTTATGACTTACTATACTATGACGTTTTTTATGACATTTTGTACCTTACTATACTATGATGTTTTTATGACTTTTTCTGATTTAGTATACTATGACGTTTTTATGCCTTACTCTACTATTACGTTTTTATGACTTATTATACTATGAGGTTTTTATGACTTTTTATACCTTACTATACTATGACGTTTTATGACTTACTATACTATTACGTTTTTGTGACGTTTTTATACCTTATTATACTATGACGTTTTTTATGACTTTTTATGCCTTACTATACTATAAAGTTTTTATGACTTACCATACTATGACGTTTTTATGACTTACTATACTATGAAGTTTTTATGATGTTTTTATGCCTTACTATACTATGACGTTTTTATGCCTTATTATACAATGACGTTTTTATAACATTTTATACCTTACTATACTATGATGTTTTCATGACTTACTATACTATGATGTTTTTATGACTTTTTGTACCTTACTATAATATGACCTTTTTATGACTTACTATACTATGACGTTTTTATGACTTACTATACTATGACGTTTTTATGACATTTTATACCTTACTATACTATGATGTTTTTATGACTTTTTGTACCTTACTATAATATGACCTTTTTATGACTTACTATACTATGACGTTTTTATGACTTTTCCTACCTTACTATACTATGATGTTTTTATGACTTACTATACTATGATGTTTTTATGACTTATTATACTATGACGTTTTTATGACTTACTATACTATGAAGTTTTTATGACTTTTTATGCCTTACTTTACTATGTCTTCTTATAACATATTATACTATGACGTTTTTATGACATTTTTATGCGTTACTATACTATGATGTTTTTATGACATTTTAATGCCTTAATATACTATGACGTTTTTATGACTTTTTATGCCTTACTATAATATGACATTTTTATCACTTTTTATGGTTAACTATACTATGACGTTTTTTATGACTTTTTATACCTTACTATACTATGACGTTTTTATGATGTTTTTATGCCTTACTATACTATGACGTTTTTATGACTTTTTGTACCTTACTATACTATGACATTTTTATGACTTCTTATGCCTTATTATACTATGACGTTTTTGTGACTTACTATACTATGACGCTTTTATGACTTACTATACCATGAAGTTTTTATGACTTTTTAGGCCTTACTTTACTATAACGTTTTTATGATGTTTTTATACCTTACTATACTATGACGTTTTATGACTTACTATACTATAACGTTATTGTGACGTTTTTATACCTTACTATACATGACGTTTTTTATGACTTTTTATGCCTTACTATACTATGACGTTTTTATGACTTATTATACTATGACGTTTTTATGACTTACTTTACTATGACGTTTTTATTACTTTTTATTCCTTACTATACTATGAAGTTTTTATGACTTTTTATGCCTTACTATACTATGATGTTTTTATGACATTTTTATGCCTTACTATACTATGAAGTTTTTATGACATTTTTATGCCTTACTATACTATGACTTTTTCTATGACTTTTTATACCTTACTATATTATTACGTTTTTATGCCTTACTATACTATGATGTTTTTATGACTTTTTCTGACTTAGTATACTATGACGTTTTTATGACTTTTTATGCCTTACTATACTATGATGTTTTTATGACATTTTTATGCCTTACTATACTATGACGTTTTTATGACTTTTTATGCCCTACTATACTATGATGTTTTTATGACATTTTTATGCCTTACTATACTATGGCGTTTTTTATGACTTTTTATGCCTTACTATACTGTGACGTTTTTATGACTTATTATACTATGAAGTTTTTATGACTTTTTATGCTTACTATACTATGACTTCTTATACCATACTATACTATGACGTTTTTATGACATTTTTTTGCCTTATTATACTATGATGTTTTTATGACATTTTTATGCCTTAATATACTATAACGTTTTTATGACTTTTTATGCCTTACTATACTATGATGTTTTTATGACTTTTTATGCCTAACTATACTATAAAGTTTTTATGACTTTTTATACCTTACTATACTATGACGTTTTTATGACTTATAATACTATGAAGTTTTTATGACTTTTTATGCCTTACTATACTATGACTTCTTATACCATACTATACTATGACGTTTTTATGACATTTTTATGCCTAACTATACTATGACGTTTTTAATGACTTTTTATACCTTACTATACTATGATGTTTTCATGACTTACTATACTATGATGTTTTTATGACTTATTATACTATGACGTTTTATGACTTACTATACTATAACGTTATTGTGACTTTTTTATGCCTTACTATACATGACGTTTTTATGACATTTTTATGCCTTACTATACTATGACGTTTTTATGACTTTTTATGCCTTACTATACTATGATGTTTTTATGACATTTTTATGCCTTACTATACTATGGCGTTTTTATGGATTTCTATACTATGACGTTTTTATGACTTTTTATTCCTTACTATACTATGTCTTTTTCTATGATTTTTTATACCTTACTATACTATGACGTTTTTGTGACGTTTTTATACCTTAATATACTATGACGTTTTTTATGACTTTTTATGCCTTACTATACTATGACGTTTTTATGACTTATTATACTATGAAGTTTTTATGACTTTTTATGCCTTACTATACTATGACTTCTTATACCATACTATACTATGACGTTTTCATGACATTTTTTTGCCTTACTATACTATGATGTTTTTATGACATTTTTATGCCTTAATATACTATAACGTTTTCATGACTTTTTATGCCTTACTATACTATCACTTCTTATACCATACTATACTATGACGTTTTTTATGACTTTTTATACCTTACTATACTATGATGTTTTTCTGACTTTTTCTGACTGAGTATACTATGACGTTTTTATGACTTACCATACTATGAAGTTTTTATGACTTACTATACTATGACGCTTTTTATGACTTTTTATGCCTTACTATACTATGACGTTTTTATGACTTTTTAGGCCTTACTATAGTATGACGTTTTTATGATGTTTTTATGCCTTACTATACTATGACATTTTGTGACTTACTATACTATGACGTTTTTATGACTTTTTGTACCTTACTATACTATGACGTTTTTATTCCTTCATATACTATTTAGTTTATATGCCTTACTGTACTATGATGTTTATATGCCTTACTATACTATGACGTTTTTATGACTTACTATACAATGACGTTTTTATGACTTTTTATGCCTTACTTTACTATAACGTTTTTATGGATTTCTACACTATGACGTTTTTATGACTTTTTATTCCTTACGATACTATGAAGTTTTTATGACGTTTTTATGCCTTACTATACAATTTATGTTTTATGACCTTTTATGACTTACTATACTATGACGTTTTTATGCCTTCATATACTATTTAGTTTATATGCCTTACTGTACTATGATGTTTATATAACTTACTATACTATGATGTTTTTATGACTTTTTATACCTTACCATACTATGACGTTTTTATGCCTCACTATAGTATGACATTTTTATGACTCCTTATGCATTACTATACTATTACGTTTTTATGCCTTACTATACTATGACTTTTTTATGACTTATTATACTATGAGGTTTTTATGACTTTTTATGCCTTACTATACTATGACTTCTTATACCTTACTATACTATGACGTTTTATGACTGACTATACTATGACAATTTTGTGACGTTTTCATACCTTACTATACTATGATGTTTTTTATTACTTTTTATGCCTTACTATACTATAAAGTTTTTATGACTTTTTATACCTTACTATACTATGACGTTTTTATGACTTATTATACTATGAAGTTTTTATGACTTTTTATGCCTTACTATACTATGATGTTTTTATGACATTTTTATGCCTTAATATACTATAACGTTTTTATGACTTTTTATACCTTACTATACTATGACATTTTTATGACTTTTCATGCCTTAGTTTAATATGACATTTCTATGACTTTTTATGGTTTACTATACTATGACGTTTTTTATGACTTTTCATACCTTACTATACTATGAAGTTTTTATGACTTACTATACTATGACGTTCTTATGACTTTTTGTACCTTACTATACTATGACGTTTTTATGCCTTACTATACTATGACGTTTTTATGACATTTTATACCTTACTATACTATGATGTTTTCATGACTTACTATACTATGACGTTTTTATGCCTTACTATACTATGACGTTTTTATGCCTTACTATACTATGACGTTTTTATGACTTTTTGTACCTTACTATAATATGACCTTTTTATGACTTATTATACTATAACGTTTTTATGACTTTTTATACCTTACTATACTATGACGTTTTTATGACTTTTCATACCTTACTATAATATGACATTTTTATGACTTTTTATGGTTTACTATACTATGATGTTTTTTATGACTTTTTATACCTTACTATACTATGACGTTTTTATGACTTACCATACTATGACGTTTTTATGACTTATTATACTATGACGTTTTTATGACTTTTTGTGCCTTACTATACCATGACGTTTTTATAGACTTACTATACATGAAGTTTTTATGACTTTTTAGGCCTTACTATACTATGACTTCTTATACCATGCTATACTATGACGTTTTTATGACATTTTTATTCCTTACTATACTATGACTTTTTATGACTTTTTATACCTTACTATACTATGACTTTTTATACTTACTATACTATGATGTTTTTATGACTTTTTCTGACTTAGTATACTATGACGTTTTTTATGACTTTTTATGCCTTACTATACTATGGCGTTTTTATGGATTTCTATACTATGACGTTTTTATGACTTTTTATTCCTTACTATACTATGTCTTTTTCTATGACTTTTTATACCTTACTATACTATGACGTTTTTTATGACTTTTTATGCCTTACTATACTATAAAGTTTTTACGACTTACCATACTATGAAGTTTTTATGACTTACTATACTATGACGTTTTTTATGACTTTTTATGCCTTACTATACTAAGACGTTTTTATGACATTTTATACCTTACTATACTATGATGTTTTCATGACTTACTATACTATGACGTTTTTATGCCTTACTATACTATGACGTTTTTATGCCTTACTATACTATGACGTTTTTATGACTTTTTGTACCTTACTATAATATGACCTTTTTATGACTTATTATACTATAACGTTTTTTATGACTTTTTATACCTTACTATTACTATGACGTTTTTATGACTTTTCATACCTTACTATAATATGACATTTTTATGACTTTTTATGACTTACTATAATATGAAGTTTTTATGACTTTTTATGCCTTACTATAGTATGACGTTTTTATGACTTACCATACTATGACGTTTTTATGACTTATTATACTATGACGTTTTTATGACTTTTTGTGCCTTACTATACCATGACGTTTTTATAGACTTACTATACATGAAGTTTTTATGACTTTTTAGGCCTTACTATACTATGACTTCTTATACCATGCTATACTATGACGTTTTTATGACATTTTTATTCCTTACTATACTGTGTCTTTTTCTATGACTTTTTATACCTTACTATACTATGACGTTTTTGTACCTTACTATACTATGATGTTTTTATGACTTTTTCTGACTTAGTATACTATGACGTTTTTATGACTTTTTATGCCTTACTATACTATGGCGTTTTTATGGATTTCTATACTATGACGTTTTTATGACTTTTTATTCCTTACTATACTATGTCTTTTTCTATGACTTTTTATACCTTACTATACTATGACGTTTTTTATGACTTTTTATGCCTTACTATACTATAAAGTTTTTACGACTTACCATACTATGAAGTTTTTATGACTTACTATACTATGACGTTTTTTATGACTTTTTATGCCTTACTATACTATGACGTTTTTATGACATTTTATACCTTGCTATACTATGATGTTTTCATGACTTACTATACTATGACGTTTTTATGACTTACTATACTATGAAGTTTTTATGATGTTTTTATGCCTTACTATACTATGACGTTTTTATGCCTTATTATACAATGACGTTTTTATGACATTTTATACCTTACTATACTATGATGTTTTCATGACTTTTTGTACCTTACTATAATATGACCTTTTTATGACTTACTATACTATGACGTTTTTATGACTTACCATACTATGACGTTTTTATGACTTATTATACTATGACGTTTTTATGACTTTTTGTGCCTTACTATACCATGACGTTTTTATAGACTTACTATACATGAAGTTTTTATGACTTTTTGTACCTTACTATACTATGACGTTTTTATGCCTTACTATACTATGACGTTTTTATGACATTTTATACCTTACTATACTATGATGTTTTCATGACTTACTATACTATGACGTTTTTATGCCTTACTATACTATGACGTTTTTATGCCTTACTATACTATGACGTTTTTATGACTTTTTGTACCTTACTATAATATGACCTTTTTATGACTTATTATACTATAACGTTTTTTATGACTTTTTATGACTTCTTATACCTTATTATACTATGACGTTTTTATGACTTTTCATACCTTACTATAATATGACATTTTTATGACTTTTTATGGTTTACTATACTATGATGTTTTTTATGACTTTTTATACCTTACTATACTATGACGTTTTTATGACTTACCATACTATGACGTTTTTATGACTTTTTGTGCCTTACTATACCATGACGTTTTTATAGACTTACTATACATGAAGTTTTTATGACTTTTTAGGCCTTACTATACTATGACTTCTTATACCATGCTATACTATGACGTTTTTATGACATTTTTATTCCTTACTATACTGTGACTTCTTATACCATGCTATACTATGACGTTTTTATGACATTTTTATGCGTTACTATACTATGATGTTTTTATGACATTTTTATGCCTTAATATACTATGACGTTTTTATGACTTTTTATGCCTTACTATAATATGACATTTTTATCACCTTTCATGGTTAACTATACCATGATGTTTTTTATGAATTTTTATACCTTACTATACTATCACGTTTTTATGATGTTTTTATGCCTTACTATACTATGACGTTTTATGACTTACTATACTATGAAGTTTTTATGACTTTTTATGCCTTACTATACTATAACGTTTTCATGATGTTTTTAGGCCTTACTACACTATGACGTTTTTATGACATTTTTATGCCTTAATATACTATGACGTTTTTATGCCTTACTATACTATGATGTTTTTATGACATTTTTATGCATTACTGTACTATGACATTTTTATGACTTAATACCTTACTATACAATGACGTTTTTATGACTTACTATACTCTGACGTTTTTATGATTTTTTATGCGTTACTATACTATAACCTTTTTATGACTTTCTATACCATGATGTTTTTAAGACTTTTTATGCCTTACTATACTATAACGTTTTTATGGATTTCTATACTATGACGTTTTTATGGATTTCTATACTATGACGTTTTTATGACTTTTTATACCTTACTATACTATGACGTTTAAATGCCTTAATAAACTATGATGTTTTTACGACATTTTTATGCCTTACTATACTATGACATTTTTATGACTTCTTATACCTTATTATACTATGACGTTTTTATGACTTATACTATGACGTTTTTATGACTTTTTGTGCCTTACTATACTATGACTTCTTATACCTTACTATACTATGACGTTTTATGACTGACTATACTATGACGATTTTGTGACGTTTTTATACCTTACTATACTATGATGTTTTTTATTACTTTTTATGCCTTTCTATACTATAAAGTTTTTATGACTTTTTATACCTTATATACGATGACGTTTTTATGACATTTTTATGCCTTAATATACTATAACGTTTTTATGACTTTTTATACCTTACTATACTATGACATTTTTATGATTTTTCATGCCTTAGTTTAATATGACATTTCTATGACTTTTTATGGTTTACTATACTATGATGTTTTCATGACTTACTATACTATGACGTTTTTATGCCTTACTATACTATGACGTTTTTATGACATTTTATACCTTACTATACTATGATGTTTTCATGACTTACTATACTATGACATTTTTATGACTTTTTGTACCTTACTATAATATGACCTTTTTATGACTTATTATACTATAACGTTTTTATGACTTTTTATACCTTACTATACTATGACGTTTTTATGACTTTTCATACCTTACTATAATATTACATTTTTATGACTTTTTATGGTTTACTATACTATGACGTTTTTTATGACTTTTTATACCTTACTATACTATGAAGTTTTCATGACTTTTTATGCCTTACTATAGTATGACGTTTTTATGACTTACCATACTATGACGTTTTTATGACTTATTATACTATGACGTTTTTATGACTTTTTGTGCCTTACTATACTATGACTTCTTATACCATACTACACTATGACGTTTTTATGACATTTTTATTCCTTACTATACTGTGACTTCTTATACCATGCTATACTATGACGTTTTTATGACATTTTTATGCGTTACTATACTATGATGTTTTTATGACATTTTTATGCCTTAATATACTATGACGTTTTTATGACTTTTTATGCCTTACTATAATATGACATTTTTATCACCTTTTATGGTTAACTATACCATGACGTTTTTTATGACTTCTTATACGTTACTACACTATGACGTTTTTATGACATTTTTATGCCTTAATATACTATGACGTTTTTATGCCTTACTATACTATGATGTTTTTATGACATTTTTATGCATTACTGTACTATGACATTTTTATGACTTTTAATACCTTACTATACAATGACGTTTTTATGACTTACTATACTCTGACGTTTTTATGACTTTTTATGCCTTACTATACTATAACCTTTTTATGACTTTCTATACCATGATGTTTTTAAGACTTTTTATGCCTTACTATACTATAACGTTTTTATGGATTTCTATACTATGACGTTTTTATGGATTTTTATACTATGACGTTTTTATGACTTTTTATACCTTACTATACTATGACGTTTAAATGCCTTAATAAACTATGATGTTTTTACGACATTTTTATGCCTTACTATACTATGACATTTTTATGACTTCTTATGCCTTATTATACTATGACGTTTTTATGACTTACTATACTATGACGTTTTTATGACTTATACTATGACGTTTTTATGACTTTTTGTGCCTTACTATACTATGACGTCTTTATGACTTACTATACTATGAAGTTTTTATGACTTTTTAGGCCTTACTATATCATAACGTTTTTATGATGTTTTTATACCTTACTATACTATGACGTTTTTATGACTTATTATAATATGACCTTTATATGACTTACTATACTATGACGTTTTTATGACTTACTATACCATGACGTTTTTATGACTTTTTATGCCTTACTACACTATGACGTTTTCTTGACTTTTTATACCTTACTGTACTATGACGTTTTTATGACATTTTTATGCCTTACTATACTATGACGTTTTTATGACTTTCTATACCATGACGTTTTTAAGACTATTTATGCCTTACTATACTATGACATTTTTATGACTTTTTAGGAATTACTATACTTTGACTTTTTTATGACTTTTTATGCCTTAATATACTATGACGTTTTTATGACTTACCATAATATGACGTTTTTATGACTTTTTATGCCTTACTATATTATGACGTTTTTATGACTTTTTGTTCCTTACTATACTATGACTTTTTTAGGATGTTTTTATGACTTTTTTTTCCTTACTATACTATGACATTTTTATGACTTTTTATGCCATACTATAATATGACAGTTTTTGTGACTTTTCATACCTTACTATACTATGAAGTTTTTATGACTTAATATACTATGACCGTTTTGTGACTTTCTATAACATGATGTATTTATGACTTTCTATGCCTTACTATACTATGACGTTTTTATGATGTTTTTATGCCTTACTATACTATGACGTTTTATGACTTACTATACTATGACGTTTTTTATGACTTTTTATGCCTAACTATACTATGACGTTTTATGACTTACTATACTATGACGTTTTTATGACTTACTATAATATGACGTTTTTATGACTTTTTGTTCCTTACTATACTATGACTTTTTATGAGTTTTTATGCCTTACTATACTATGACGTTTTTATTAATTACTATACTATGACGTTTTTATGTTTTTTTTATGCCTTACTATACTATAACCTTTTTATGACTTTCTATACTATTACATTTTTTATGACTTTTTATACCTTACTATACTATGATGTTTTCATGATTTACTATACTATGACCTTTTTATGACTTTTTATGCCTTACTATACTATGACGTTTTTATGAATTTTATGTCTTATTATACTATGACTTTTTATACCTTACTATACTATGACGTTTTTATGGCTTTTTTTTGCCTTACTATAGTATGACATTTGTTTGCCTTACCATACTTTGACGTTTTTATGACTTTTTATGATTTACTATACTGTGACGTTTTTTATGACTTTTTATGCCTTACTATAATATGACGTTTTTATGACTCACTATACTATGACGTTTTTATAACTCACTATACTATAACGTTTTTATGACTCACTATACTATGACGTTTTTATGACTTTTTATGCCTTACTATAATATGACGTTTTTATGACTCACTATACTATGACGTTTTTATAACTCACTATACTATAACGTTTTTATGATTCACTATACTATGACGTTTTATGACTTTTTATGCCTGACTATACTATAACATTTTTATGACTTTTTATGCCTTACTATACTATGACGTTTTTATGACTTTTTATCCCTTACTATAGTATGACGTTTTATATCTTATTATACTGTGACATATGATATCTATGACTTACTATATTATTATTTTTTGATTTTTAATCCTTTCTGTACTCAATCCTCAATATACCATGAGTCTTTATTCCTTACTATTATGATATTTTTAAAAATTTTTTGCCTTACTTTGACACTTAAATAATTTTTTATGCTTTATTATACGATGATGTTTCAATTCTTTAGTATACTATAAAGTTCTTATGACTATTAATGCCATATTATAGTATGACATTTTCTTTGTTTTTCAATACTTTCTATACAATGACTTGGTCCTCCTAGCTTCATCGAACGCCGACCTTCAGCTCTCGCTTGGGCGGTTCACTGCCGAGTGTGAAACGGCTGGGATGAAAATTAGCACCTCCAAGTCTGAGGCCATGGTTCTCAGCCGGAAACGGGTGGATTGCCCGCTTCAGGTCGGGGGGGAGGCTTTGCCTCAGGTGGAGGAGTTAAAGTATCTCGGGATCTTGTTCACGAGTGAGGGTAGGATGGAGCGGGAGATCGACAGGCGGATTGGGGCGGCGTCAGCAGTGATGCGGACGCTGAATCGGTCCGTTGTGGGAAAGAGGGAGATAAACCGGAAGGCGAAGCGCTCAATTTTCCGGTCGATCTACGTTCCGATCCTCACCTATGGTCATGAGCTTTGGGTAATGACCGAAAGAACGAGATCGCGAGTACAAGCGGCCGAAATGAGTTTCCTCCGCAGGGTGGCCGGGCTCAGCCTTAGAGATAGGGTGAGGAGCTCGGTCATCCGGGAGGGACTCGGAGTAGAGCCGCTGCTCCTCCATATCGAGAGGAGCCAGTTGAGGTGGTTCGGGCATCTGGTGAGGATGCCTCCTGGACGCCTCCCTGGGGAGGTGTTTCGGGCATGTCCCACCGGGAGGAGACCTCGAGGTCGACCAAGGACAGGAGGGATTATATCTCTCGGCTGGCCTTGGAACACCTCGGGATTCTCCCGGAGGAACTGGTGGAAGTGGCTGGGGAGAGGGCCGTCCGGACCTCTCTGCTGAGGCTGCTGCCCCCGCGACCCGGATCCGGATAAGCGGGAGACGACGAGACGAGACGATGACTTTTTATATCTTACCATACTATGACTCTTTATGCCTTACAATAGTGTGTCCTTTTATGTCTTATTGTAGTATGTCATTTTTTATGACATATATACTATGATATTTTTATTGTACAATACACAATTTTTATGCCCCTCAAATGCAACTTGAGTTACCATCTCTGTGACACAGTGCAGTAACACAACTGACAACCCTGAATGCATCATGGCAGCTAAATTACAGGCCAGTGAACTATCAAAAAATACTTTAATGTCGTCAACATACAGGGAATATAACTGAAACTTTTCACCACAGTGATTACAAACCACATCCACAACATTTTAACAGGATATAAGATTTTAGACACAACCTGGTGCTGCTTTCAAGTGCTGTCAAAAAGATCAGAATTAGGTAGAAAAAGGACACAAATCAAAAATCAGTTCAATAGACGAATGACAACACAGTATTTCTGTTGCAGGATCCTTCAGCACCTGAAAGCAACATAAATGTTTTTACTTACAGCTCTCTCAAAGGGGAACATGGAGTTTCTGAGCAGCCCCTGAACATCACACAAAAATCTGTCAACACTGACTTCTGCGGTCATGTTAGGTTCTTAAACCAGCATATGACTTTTTATATGTTAACCCTTTTCACTATAAATCCTGTTCAACTCCCTCTGATTCTTTTACTCGTATTACTCTTAAGATTCATTTAAGAGTTTTCACTTCCGAAACCGTTTCAGCTGATTTTGTCTGAGCAGCTGTTTAATTTACATTTATTTACTTCAACTTTTAGTCCATGTTCCATGCATGCTGCCTGGCAAAGTTAGCTTAAAGCTAATGTAGGGTCAGTGATGATCCATGAACGGAAAACATGTCTTATGGACAGTTTGTTGACTGAATAACAGCTGAGGCAGAGTCTCTTCACGTCAGTCCTGGCGGATCGTCGGAGACCCGGTTAGAAAGGAGCAGAAGCCAGGAGCATGCTGGGAAATGTTTATACAGAAAACACCATACATATATTTAAAAATAAAACATTAGACATGTTTTAAATGAAGATAAATAATAAAAACAAGGTTCCATATACAAATAAACCAACAGCTGTTTACAGAGTGAACGCTGCTGTCAGCTGAAAACCTCATATGTTCTTTTCTTAATACACATTGAACTGACTGTAAACAAGTTATGAGGTTGTTACATGTCAGCATACACACACACTCTCATACACACAGTCTGGCAGTGTGTTGGTCTGGTCTGGTCTGGTCTGGTCTGGTCCAGTTTGGTAAGGTTTGGTCCAGTTTGGTCTGGTCTTATTTGATCTGGTTCAGGGTACGTTTCCATGGATATGACCAGTCTCTCAGTGGGTCTCAGTCCAGGAACTAACCCAGTGTTTCTGTGACTTCCTGTTCCTGGACGAGGGAACGTGGTCCTGGATCAGGAAACCGTCAGAGTCCGTGTAGTGCTGCTGCTTGTGTTTACCCATAATCCTCCCCTGGTGGAGCGCTGCAGTCCGCCATGCAGTCCGACGCACAAAGAAACCACACTACAGAAAACACAGGGATCACTGTCAGAAACCTTGTATGTCCACAGAGAGGGAGGAAGCAGACAGAGGAACAGGTAGACAAGTGAACAGGTAGACAGGTGAATGGGTAAATAGGTGAACAGGTAAGCAGGTGTACAAAACGTTGTCAGCTGATTTAGGCCAGTAACATTACAGGTCAGTAAAGTGAGAGGAGTTTATCATCTCCAGGTGTTTGGAAAGTTTTACCAAGAAACTGAACAATGGCAGGTCCCCCAGAGATCTGGTTTAAAGAGAAAGGGGGTCACAGCAAAAACTGGTCTGATGTAGACTCAAGAACCTGAAGAGTCCCGTAGTCTCAGAATGACAGGAAAACACTGATTCATACAGATCAATAGAGTTATTGACAAGGTGATCAATCAGAACAGCCAGACAAGAAGAAAAGGAAGTAAAGAGGTGAGTCAAAAAAAGCTCCAGAAAAACAGCCATCAAGTTCACCTGTAGACAACCAGTCAGTCAGTAACAGTCAGTAACAGTCCATCAGTAACGGTCAGTAACAGTCAGTCAGTAAAAGTCAGTAACAGTCCGTCAGTAACAGTCAGTAACAGTCCGTCAGTAACAGTAACAGTCAGTGACAGTCCGTCAGTAACAGTCAGTTACAGTCAGTCAGTAAAAGTCAGTAACAGTCTGTCAGTAACAGTCAGTAACAGTCAGTAACAGTCTGTCAGTAACAGTCAGTAACAGTCAGTTACAGTCAATAACAGTCAGAAACAGTCCGTCAGTAAACGTCAGAAACAGTCTGTCAGTAACAGTCAGTAACAGTTAGTCAGTAAAAGTCAGTAACAGTAAATAAAAGTCAGAAACAGTCAGTAACAGTTCGTCAGTGACAGTCCGTCTGTTACAGTCACTTACAGTCCGTCAGTAACAGTCTGTAACAGTCAATAACAGTCAGTTACAGTCAGTTACAGTCAGAAACAGTCCGTCAGTAATAGTCAATAACAGTCAGTCAGCAATAGTCTCTCAGTGAAAGTCAGTTACAGTCAGTCAGTAAAAGTCAGAAACAGTCAGCCAGAAACAGTCAGTAAGAGTCAATAACAGCCAGTTGTAGCAGTCTGTAAGAGTCAGTCAGCAGCTGGTCCTTACAGCAGGGCTCTCTGGCAGCACTGTGCCCAGACTCAGAGCTCCTCGGTCAGCCTCTCGTTCTCTGACGGCTGGCTCTTCATGTGGGCCTTCTGGGTCTTTGCCTCGTACAGCTCTCTGGTGCTGGCTCGCCTGAAGAACCCACACTGAACAGCAGGGGGCAACACAACAGCACTTTACCAACCAGGAGGTGATGATGATGAAACAAAGTCATGATTTTATGGTGATGAGACATAATCAGACATCTGAGGACTGTGGACTGAGGGCTGTGGACTAAGGTGGATCCTACAGGACCAGAGGTATTGAGTTGGTCTTGTGTCACAGCTCAGCTCAGCTTACCTTCCAGAGCAGCAGGCAGATGAGAGCCAGCAGTGAGACTCCAGCCAGGACAGACACCACGATGATCCACAATGGGGCACTGGAGTCCAGCTGCTGGCCCAGGTCTGGATAAATGTGGACCTCAATCTGCAGAGACAGGTGTGATTCAGGAGGAAACACAGGAAATGACTGAAATCATCATGATTGATGATTGAGCGGTCTGTTACCTCTGTGCTGTGAGGCTCCATGTTGAGGGTGGGTTTGTTGGTCTGCAGCTTCAGGGTCGCCCGGCCCCTCACCACCACAGTCCTCGCATCGCTGTAGTCCTGAAGACACACAGTCACACTCAGGTCTCTGAGACTGCCTCACACCTACAGCTGGTTTCACTCAGACTCTGGACTGCTGCTCTCAGTCTGACTTTCTATCAACCCAGAGCTTGAAGGCTTAAAGTCTGGGTGAGGACCCTCTGCATGCTCCCCAAGGATATCCTCATATATATCTATATATATATTTACATATGTATATAAATATAAAGATAGATATGTGGGTATAGACTGATAGATAATCAGTCATTCAGTCTGGATCCAACAGTTGGTAAAACAACAGGCAGACAGAGAGACACCTGGACTGGATGTGGAGGGGAATCTGGAGACATCTGGAGACATCTGACCACTAGAGGGCAGAAGAACTCCAGCCTGACTGACACTCCTGATGCAGAATCATTATGAATATAGATCAAAAAGTTAAAAACAGGAGAGAACACACACACATATATATATATATATATATATATATATGTGTGTGTGTGTGAGTGTGTGAGTGAGTGAGTGTGTAATACATATTTCCCCTGCTTTTAATTTTTGATCTATATTCTTATTCTATATTCTGTATACAATCTTCAAACACATCTGTAGTTGTGTGACAAACAGCTGTTTATCTCCACATCCATCTGTTCATCAACATGATGATCCATGTGTCACCTGATGAGTCTCAGTGTTTCCTCTCTGTTAGCTCTCTGCTGCTCAGAGGAGCTTTTATAATGAAAATACTGACACTGATCCAGACAGGAAATGAGCCGACAACCCAACGCTGAACTGTGGATTCAATGACTTAAAGTTGAATACATGTAAAGAAAGTGGCTGCACCTCGATCATGGTAGAGTTCCACAGTCTGGCTTTGAGCGTCAGAGTCGCAGAGTTGTTCATGTTGATCAGTGGACAGACGAATGTCACACACTCAGCCCCGCCTAAACAGTCCTGTCACAACACATTTAAAACACCTTCAGACTTTATTTCCATTAGTACCTCAGCTCTGAAGCCTGAGCTCCAGCCTGAACTCAACAGATCCAAACTGTTCAATAACAACATCCACATGATTCTTATTTGCAGCGCCCCCATGTGTTCAACAAATACTTGTTTGTACCAGAGTGTAGGACTTCTTCTTCTGCCGCTGCAGGTGGAGGACAGGGAGACTGTTTTCACTCTGCTTCTCCTCCATCAGCTCCTCCTCCTCAAGACTCCTCCTCCCCCTCTTCTTCTCCTCCTTTGACAGCTGAGGAAACAGAAACAAAAACTCACTAGTGATAGTTGGAAAGGTCACGGAGGGTAAATTGTATTTTGAAAGGAGTCTGTGTTAGGCTGCTGTTGTCATGGTTACCTCAAGGTTTAGAGTATTGACGATATTGCCTGGTGGATTACAGCTAGGGTCTGAGGTGCCGCTCATTTGGATCTCTGTGAGGTACAGCAGCCACTTTCCATTGGACACCACCCTCGGCCAATCAAACTTCACCTCAAGGTTGCCTAGGCGACCCAGCGGCTTCCCGCTGATGTGCACCTGTCAGAGAAGGTCATGGGTTACACCTGATTTGTTTCCGCAGCCACAAGAGATCAGACTGAATTCAGCCAAACCTGAAAGGTGAACAGTAGCAGACTGCCAACGTCCTCTGTCTTCTTCATGGCCGACTCTCCGATCACATGGCCACTGAAGGAGGTGGGGCCTGAAGGACTGATTCTGTCAGGACACAATTAACAATTCAGGTCATTACGTCAAAGGTCAGAGGTCAGTATTAAACGTCTTAGGTGACTGATACTGCTGAACGTACAGAGTGAGGGACGTCTGCAGCGAATACTCCACCAACATGGAGACAGAGACCGGAGACAGATCTGACTGTTCACTGAGACTGAAGACACACAGAGACACCAGTCAACATCTGTCCAATAAAACACATCCAGTGTGTGTGTGTGTGTGTGTGTGTGTGTGTGTGGTGTGTGTGTGTGTGTGTTTGTGTGTGTGTGTGTGTGTGTGGGGGGGGGTTTAGTGTGTGTCCTACGTGGACAGCTGCAGGAGAGACTCAATCTCCCTGGTGTCCAAACTGATGTCTGATAGCTGAAATATGATGAACATCTGGACCTGGAAGACAGGAAGGTCCAGAGTCTCAGCAGAGGCAGCAGTACTGCAGTAGTACTCCAGTAGTACTACTGCAGTACAGACAGTAGTATAGACAGCAGTATTAGCAGTACTCCAGTGTCAGTAGCAGTAACAGACGATAGAGAACGTACCTTCTGGTTGCTTTTGAACGGGTTCCCCAGCTCACACAGAACAACAGTGTTCTCAATAGAACACCCCACTGTTGTTGTGGCCTCCCCCTGGAACACAAACAACCAGGTCCTTTAAGGTCAGTCTCAAATCATCCTGTCAGGTCCTTCAGGTGAAACAGTTCTTAATGTATAAATATCTGCTCATATGCAGACGACACTCTGCTTTCCATCTCCACTGGCTCCTTTCACACCTGCTAAAAGCTGGAAGACAAAAAGATTTAATCTACACTACCTTCGTTCGAACTCCAGAATATATGAGCGATGACGGGATGCTAATATTCAAAATGGCGTTGTGAGCATCCTCTGCTGGTCGGCCCAGTGACGGTGTGTTGCTGACGTTCACCTCCAGAAACAGTCTGTTAACACTGGTGTTGTAGTGTAACACTTGACTTCCCCTCTGCCTGAAAACACAGTCACACACACACATCAGCTCAGTCAGCTAAGACATGCTACATTGGTCAGATCAGGTCATGTTACAGGTCATGTGAGCTGTCAATCACCTGATCAGGAGTGACTGTAACTGTCAAGAGATGTTTTAATTCTTTTAACAGTCAGTCCAGTCCTTTTGGATGAAGACCAAAGTCAAGACTCAAACCAAGTCCCAAGTTATTTCTCACTTTATTCGAGGTCAAGTCTGAGTGAAGACCCAGCTTCAAGTTCCCAGGCTGAAGGAAAGACCCAAGTCAAGTACTGAAGTCTTTCAGGTGAATCATGGGTCCAAAGAGAAGTCGGGTCCTTAAGGGCAAGTCTGAGTCTCAAGTCCTTCAGAGTGAGTTCAAGTCAAGTTTCAAGCCAAAGGATTTGACTGAAGTCTCACGCCTACACTTTCAGATCAGACTAGTAAACCTGACGCTGCAAGAGACTCAGGAAGTTTAGACTGAGCAGCTCAATCAATCAATCAATCAATCAATCAATCAATCAATCAAACAAACAAATAAACTGGAGCCAGTTTGTCACAAACATCATGTAGTGAAATCACCAGAATGAGAACTGTCAAGTTCTCTTAACATGGCGGAAGGGTCCACTTACATGGTGAAGGGTTTCTGGTCTTCATCTGTGAACTGAGCCGCCATCTGCAGGTTACTATGGCAACGGTTATCAGAACCACAGGCCTTCTGGATATGGATCTGACAGATTAAAAAATTCTGCATCAGTGAGGGAACATTCAAACAGTGAGGCAGTGTTACATGTGGTTCTGATGTAGGTTCTGATCTGTTTGAAGACCTGGTTATGACCCAGAATGTGTTCTGTTGTACTGATTGCTTATGACTTTAGCTGTGCCAGGTTCTGACCTTTGCTCTGGGCTTTTGATTGGTTAGGAAATGGGTTCCAATGAGTTCTGACCTTGATTTCAATGGGTGCTGGGTCTGGACTAATAATTGATTTTGATTCAGGTCAGAGATTCTGGTTCTCATTTGGGAACTGGGCTTGGTTCTGATTTTGGTTCTGTTTGGTTCTGACCTGGGTTCTGTTTGGTTCTGACCTGGGTTCTGAAGGGTCGGGGTGTCTGGCTCAGCACAGGGAGGCGTTTCAGGTCCTGCATGGAACCTCTTTTCTTCGGCAGCTTCTCGTACAGAGAGACATTCAGGGAGAAAACCAGAGGTTCCACTTGGTCTCGGATTGGACTCTGAGGAATAAACACACAGAAGAGAACCTCAGCAACTCAGAGAACATTGGGCCAACAGTAACGTCAACCTGTGGACAAGTCTCAGGTCTCTGCAGGTCTCTGCAGGTCTCAGGTCTGTGCAGGTCTCAGGTCTCTGCAGGTCTCAGGTCTCAGGAAGTCTCAGGTCTCAGGTCTCTGCAGTTCTCAGGTCTCAGGTCTCTGCAGGTCTCTGGTCTCTGCAGGTCTCTGCAGGTCTCAGGTCTGTGCAGGTCTCAGGAGGTCTCAGGTCTCTGCAGGTCTCAGGTCTCTGCAGGTCTCTGGTCTCTGCAGGTCTCTGCAGGTCTCTGCAGGTCTCAGGTCTCTGCAGGTCTCTGGTCTCTGCAGGTCTCAGGTCTCAGGAGGTCTCAGGTCTCAGGTCTCTGCATGTCTCAGGTCTCAGGTCTCTGGTCTCTGCAGGTCTCTGCAGATCTCAGATCTCTGCAGGTCTCTGGTCTCTGCAGGTCTCTGCAGATCTTAGGTCTCTGCAGGTCTCAGGTATCTGCAGGTCTCTGGTCTCTGCAGGTCTCTGCAGATCTCTGGTCTCTGCAGGGCTCTGCAGGTCTCTGCAGATCTCAGGTCTCTGCAGGTCTCTGCAGGGCTCTGCGGGTCTCTGCAGATCTCAGGTCTCTGCAGGTCTCTGCAGATCTCAGGTCTCTGCAGGTCTCTGCAGGTCTCTGCAGGTCTCTGCAGGTCTCTGGTCTTTGCAGGTCTCTGGTCTCTGCAGGTCTCTGCAGGTCTCAGGTTTCTGGTCTCTGCAGGTCTCTGCAGGTCTCTGGTCTCTGCAGGTCTCTGGTCTCTGCAGGTCTCTGCAGGTCTCTAGTCTCTTCAGGTCTCTGCAGGTCTCTGGTCTCTGCAGGTCTCTGGTCTCTGCAGGTCTCTGCAGGTCTCTGGTCTCTGCAGGTCTCAGGTCTTTGCAGGTCTCTAGTCTCTTCAGGTCTCTGCAGGTCTCTGGTCTCTGCAGGTCTCAGGTCTTTGCAGGTCTCTGCAGGTCTCTAGTCTCTTCAGGTCTCTGCAGGTCTCTGGTCTCTGAAGGTCTCTGGTCTCTGCAGGTCTCTGGTCTCTGCAGGTCTCTGGTCCCTGCAGGTCTCCTGAGAGGAAATCCGGCGGAAAACGAGCAGCAGGAATGTGAACCAGTCTTTACAGTTATGGGACTAACTGGAACACAGTGTGGAACATCAGGCCTGATGTGACTGTCTGAACGTGTCAGCATCACATGACTCACTGAGTCATCACAGGTCTGACATCACAACAGGAAGAGAGAAACTGTCAAACACAAACACTCTGATAAGAATGGCACGCAGACGTGACAGGACGAGTCCGAAACGTCCTAATCCTGGTCCTGCATGTGGAACGTCTGACTCAACACCCAGCATCACTCTCTCAAGGAGCCGTCTGAAAAAACCTTGTATGTCCAGAAGTTCTTTTCCAACACGTCAAACTGTTTGTGTCAGAGCCGTCAGCAGTTCGTGGAGCAGCAGGATGTGAACTGTCAGACTGATTAAAGTTCAGTCTTATCACACGCAGCACCACTTCCTCTAATCAACTAATCAACTCATTTAACATAAAGAGATATGCTTGACCAAGTATAGAGTCGAGACACAAACCTCTTAATGTTAGTATAAGATGCTAATGATAGTGTTGGCATGGATTTCACTCAGCTGTTAAAAAAGGTGGGGAACTGTCATGTTTGTATTTATAGTTCCAGTATTTAAATGTAGGTTGTAAACCTGCTTTTCTCAGTGATGAACAAAGTTTTCTGAATCTAACTAAAAACATAATAAATAAGAATAAGAATATCTGTAGATCAGATCATCAGCGAGGTTCCTGATCTCTGTAATGAGTCCTCGCGATGTGACTGTGATGAATGGCTTCACCTGCAGGGGGCGCTGTCTTGTGTTAAATGAGTGTGACTCACCAGCAGTCCCACTCGCAGGGATTCGCACCGTTTACTCGGCATCGACAGGTAACCGGAATAAATGCTCTGCTTGTTGGCATGGAAACGGAGGCGGGACTTGAGACTGGTGATGTCAGCAGTCACAGTGAAGTGGACAGCTGTGAGAGGAAGACACATGTTAGCATGAGACAGCACACACTGTAAATCTGTATATGACATGAAGGTAGAATCACAGGTATCACAGAATAAATAACAACAACAAAACAACAACTGAAATCATTTCACTCTCTGATCACAAGCATTGAATCAGTGATTTGTTCAGTCACATGATGATGATCCATAAGAACAGTAAAAACTGTTGTTGTTTATAGGAAGTTTATAGTGAAGTTATGTTGAAGCTCCATTCATCTCCAACAATCAGTCGCCTGATTGTCACAGACATCAGGAGACCCTCAAAGACCTGACACAGTCTGATCCACCATGAAGACCACAACAACACAAGAACCTTAGAGAAGAATATGGATCCACAGAATCCAGGACCCTGTCTGTTAACAGAGCTGATGTGTTTACATGATGAGTTCAGGTACATCATATCTGACAGGTGATCAGGTGATCAGGTGGTTACATTCATCAATCTAAAGTTACAGGTGAAGACCAGCTCAGTGCTAAAACCACCAAACTAACCTGGTTAGCTTAGTTAAAACAGCTAGTTACTCAGTGTTAAATTATCATTGCTATTTAGTCTTTAATTATTAACCACCAAGTTGTCATTGTCCCATGGAAACCAAGTATCTCCAAAACTATCAGTCCTGTAGACACGAATGTCCCTGACTGACTGATGGTCAGTGCTGCCTTTCAAGTCCACAAAGGAGAATGATCCAACATCACAGATTTGCCATGGTAACAGCCCGTCCACATTCATCATGATAGATAAATAAATATAAAAAATAGGGACCCTAACCCTAAGATAAAATACACATATACTGTATATACAGACATTTATATGAACATGTATATCTATGATTATTTATTATTAGAGTGGTTCTCTGTTCCTGTCATCACTTAATTATTATGAATTATTATCATCATATTATTATGTTTGTTCAGTCACTGTTCATTTACTTTATTATTTACTTCTGCTTTCATTAATCACGTGTGTGTGTGTGTGTGTGTGTGTGTGTGTGTGTGTGTGTGTTTTGTTCTCATAGCAACAGTGTGACCTTGTCTCTGATTGGTCAAATTAACAAGACACACAGGACACACAGATCTCTCAGAGGAAGTGTGTGTGTGTCTCAGATGTAATAATATCAGTTTCTGTAATGTGATTTATCATTCAGAGAAAAACACACAGAGGACAAGGACATGAGGACACACAAGGACACAATATGATGTCATCTAATGTGTGTGTGTGTGTGTGTGTGTGTGTGTGTGTGTGTGTGTATGTCACTTTGTTGATAAACAGCATGGTTTAATTGACAGCTTTGCTCTATCAATCAATCAGGTCGGCCAATTAGCTGAGAGTGTTCGCTCGCACACACACACACACACACACACACACACACACACACACACACACACACACACACACACACACACACACACACACACACACATACACACACACACACACACACACACACACACACACACACACACACACATACATACACATACACACACACACACAGGAAGCTGGTTGATGATAATTAATGACCCCTCACTATAAACAGACTCGTTAGCATCGTGTCCTCGTAAACACTCCATCTATCAGGTTAGCATGTTAGCATTAGCAGAGATGACTGTAAACTTGAAATGTGATGTAATGTCTTTGATCCTGTTTTTTCTGTTGGTTTTATTGTTCATGGTTGAAGACATAGTGAAGTCAGGTTTGTGTTGACACTGTTGGACGTGTCTTGACTTTATAAACAGATGATTCTCTCTGTTGAACTGGACACCCGCAGGTCCAGGAAACTAATTGTGATAACAGCTCTGATGATCTTATGATATGATGTATTTATACGAGTTATTATTCTCAAACTGTGTAGGTTACATTGATTTGAGGAGAAGGACTTTGGGAAAATCTAAACTCAGACTGGGGGGGTAGAACATACATTACATGTCATTTACATCATCTCCCTGCTTATCAGCTGAGCGAGACTCTGGGGAACAGGTGAGTCCAGCTGTTCACATCTGTGCTGAGGAAGGTGTTTGACCTCACTGCTGCTGGAAGTAGGTGGTGAAGGGTCTGCTCACTCTGCTGATGACTTCTGGACTGGGGATGTGTGGACCCAGTCTGTCTTGTATGACGCCTGTTATCCTGGTCTGGCTGATTGTACTAAATAAACTCATGGACTCATGTTGGACCACATCCTCTGCCTGCACAGTAGAGACCTGGTGTCTGACCCACCCCCAATTGGGCACTTCTTTCTGGAAGGAATGTTGCAGCCTCCTGGGCGCTTCAGTCAGTCTCTCCTCCGGTTTCCACCCCCAGACCAACAGCCAGACACAGCGGCTTGACCAGGAGCTGGAAGCAGAGCTATGCTGTCCTCCCAGAACTGTCCTCCAAGTCTCAGAGGACTCAAACAACTCACTCCTGTGTTCCTCCACCAGCCTGTCCCCATTCTGCGCCTACAGTTACCGACCTCTTTCTGGACTTCAAATGCCACCACAAAAGTTGTGTAACTTAATTAACTGCTGCAGTAAATCCAAAGTCCACAGGCAACAACAGTAATATCCACAGACTGAGCTCTGAGTCTAAAGAGTAATATCCACAGGATGTCAACAGAAACTCTGTTTGCGTGGAAGAAAACCTCATTGTGGACTTCAATATAAATTCATTTAAATAAATTCTTTTATAGCTGAAATGATCGATTGACAGACACCAGTTCACAGTGTAGAGCTCGGACTGTTGTTGTTTACTCACTGATGTTGTCTCTGTCTCTCCTCTCTCCGGTACTAAAGATGTAGGAGAAACACACCTCCACCTGGATACTGATACACACACACACACACACACACTGAGTCAGTCTGTTAGCATGTTAGCTTGTTAGCCTGTGAGCAAGTATCAGCTTTGATCTCACCAGAAGTCGCAGCTGTTTGGGTCGACGACGTCTGGAGAAACTCTGAGGGTTTTATTCAGGTGGATGACTGGACGAGTTCTGAGGAAACAATAAATCAATCAATTAAAAAAATCAATAACTGATATGTAAACATGTGAGCAACATGTTTATTTACATGTTTACACACAGACTGTATAGTTGTTATTAGTTATTATTTACT